>NW_025953802.1:600000-762608 GCF_022578515.1 Annulohypoxylon truncatum | reverse complement strand
TTATTTTATTTATTATTTTATTTATTATTTTATTTATTATTTTATTTATTATTTTATTTATTATTTTATTTATTATTTTATTTATTATTTTATTTATTAATTTATTATTTATTAGTATTACCCGGGATAATGTTTGAAATAACGAAACCTTTTTAAATGCTTTTATAAATCATTATTTTTCTTTAAATAAATAAAACTTTATAAATAATATTTGATACGTTTCCCATATTATTAATATTATAGTTTAAGAAATTTTAAATTATTATAAAAATAACGAAAATATTAACGATTTTATTTTATAATATATAAATAAGTTTTCTCCGAATTTAAATGAAGATAATGAATTTGAAAATAATGTATATAAAGGTAAATATATTTATTTATTTAATTATTTAATTAATTATTATAAATTATTTATTATAAATTATATTAATTATTTATTTAGATTTATTAAATCAAATTTGTTAAATAGTTGTTTTAATAAAATATATAACTGATATTCGGAAAAACTTCCTTAAAGGAATTAATAAAATAAAAAACGAAAATGTTTTACCTTTAAATTTTAAAAAAACTATTATTCCTATTGGTATGTTATTTATTTTATTTTTTATTATTTATTTTATTATTTATTTTATTATTTATTTTATTATTTATTTTATTATTTATTTTATTATTTATTTTATTATTTATTTTATTATTTATTTTTATTAATTAATTTTATTTTAGATTTAACCATTTGTTAGAATTCAACATATCGAATAATTATTACTATTTTTAAATTTAAAAAACTTTTATTTTATTTAAATCGAAATATTAATCATTAAGAATTTAAAAATATTTTTTTAAATTCTTTAGATTAATATACTTTAAAAGAAATTAAAAGAATTTTTAAAATTTTTATTAAACTATTTATTTATTTATAAAGACAAATTTATATTACTATTTTTGAAGCTTTTTTATATATCCACCAAATTTGGAATAAACTAAATAATTTAAATCGACATTTTTATTTAAAAAAAATTCAAAAACCTGATTTTATAAGTTTATTATTTTATTTATTTTTATTTTATTTATTTTTATTTTATTTATTTTTATTTTATTTATTTTTATTTTATTTATTTTTATTTTATTTATTTTTATTATTTTATTAATTATTTAATATTTAAGAACCTATTATTTAAGGACTTATCAACGTTATAACAGCAGGTTTAAAAAAATTACAACGATATTTTCTTTGAAAATTAACAAATACTATTTTAATCCATTTTAAATATTATTTATTTAATATTATTTTAAATCCTATTTATAAAATAAATCATTTTTAGGAAGGAGGTTTATTATTCCATTATCCTACTATTAAAACTAATGTTTTAAATTTATTTACTCAAAAATTTAATCAGTAAGTTTTATTTTATTATTTTATTATTTTAATTTATTAATAATTTTAAAAGATTTGAACTAAATTATTTATTAAAAATAATTCGTTAGATTTAAATTTATCTTTTAACGATTTAAATAACAAAAAAAATAACGAAAATAATTCTAACAATAATATTTATTTAACTATAAATTTAAATTTAAACGAAGAAATATTTATATATTTATCTAAAAGAGTTTATTTTAAAACTGTAAGTATTTATTTTATTATTTATTTATTTATTTATTTACTTATTTATTTATTTATTTATTTATTTTATTATTTATTTTATTATTTATTTTATTATTTATTTTATTATTTATTTTATTATTTATTTAATAATAAGTTTATTAATTTATTTAAATTTAGATAAACGTTTTAGCTTTTTAGAAATCTAATAAAACTAGATTCCTTATTTTATCTTTATTAGCAAGGTGGTATTTAAGGATTTTTGTAATATTAGCTTTTATTGAACAAACTTTTTCTATTTTTAGTAATATAATTATTAAAAATAAAAATAAATTATTACCAAAAACAGTTAAATAGATTATTTTATTAAAGAGTTAAAGGGTTTTTAATATAAATGATTTACAAAGGATTTACAAAAAAAACAAAGAAAATAATAAAGAAGAATAAATTTAAAAGAATAAGGTTTTTTTAATTTATTATTTTTATTTTTATTTAGTATTTAAATATATAAAATAAATAAAAAAAAAAACTTTAAAATTATATAATAAATAATTTAAAAATAAATAATTTATTAAATTATTTAATAATATAATTAAAGTTTTATAAAAAATAAAATTTAAATAATTATATTTAAAGTTTAATTATTATAAAACATTTAAGTTTTAAAAATTATTTTATAGCTTATTTTAATTTTAATATTAGATTTTTAAATAAATATTAAAATTTAAAATTAAATATTAATATAATTAAAAGAGAATAGAATTTTATGATTTTTTTTCGAATTTTAATATAATTTATAAATAAAGTTTTATAAATAAAAAATGTAATTTTTTAAAAACTTATTTTCGAACTTAAATAAAAAATCAAAATAAATATTTAAAAATATAAAATTTTATGTAGGTTTATCTAGTTTAACTTTAAATTTATAAAAATATTTTTTATTTATTTATAAGATTTTTTTTAAACTTTTTAAAAATTTTTAAAAAGTGTGGAAAAAAAACCTTAATTTTTAGTTTTTTCTTAGTTATTAATTAACTAACTAAGCTTAATTTTAGTTAATCAGTGCCTTAACTAAAACTAAGCTTAGTTAGTTAGGACCTTAATTAAAACTAAATTAGTTAGTTAGTTTTCTTATGTAATCTTAGTTAGTTAGTTAGTAATTAAGAAATGACTAAAAACTATTAGTTTTTTTTCCAACCCTGCTTATATTTATTAACTTATCTTATAATATTTAAAATACTTTAAATTCTTCTCTTAAAAAATTAAAGTAAAGTTTTACCACCCATTTCTTTTATCTTATTAAAGTTTTAAATATTTTTTCCTTCTTTTATATCGCATTTAATTTTATTTTTTTTTTTTTATAATAGTAGAATCTTTTATTAATATTAAGGAATAAATTTTTTTAAAAATCTTATTATTTTTATATATATTTTTAATAAAATAAATATTATAAACATTTTAATTTTCTTAATTACTTTCATTTGGTTCTTTATAAGTTTTAAATTAAATTCATCCATAATAAATCCTAAAAACCTTATTAATAAAAATCTTATAAATAATTTTATTAGTTTTAAAGTAATATTTAAATTTTCGAATAATTTAAATATCGCTTCAAAATATCTTTTATATTTTTTAATTATTTTTTAAAAAATAATAATGTTATTAATATACGTAATTATATATTTCTTATGTAGTTTTAACTTTTAATCCATATACCTTTATATAAAACCTGGATTATTGTAAAAACTTATTAATATAACATTTAATATTTCCAAGCTTTTAAATGATATAATCATTATTTTATTTTAATATTTTAATTAAATTAATAATTAATAAAAAAACTTTAAATTATCCATAATTATAATAAACTACATTCCTTTTATTTTTATAATAATAAATTTTTAAATTAATAAAAAATATATGTTTAAGATAATAATTTTATTAAATAATTTAAAATTAATAATAATTCTTCCTTTTTTCACTTCATTTACCGTTCTTTAAATAATAAAAATTAAATATTTAAAAAATATAATTTTTTTTATATAATTTATTTTATTTCTTTAATATATATCGTTAAATATTTTATCCATTAATTTTTAATCTTTTAACTTTAGGTTATACATTTTTATTAAATTATATATTTAATTTTATTAATTATTAATTAAAGGAATTTATATTTTTTCTTCGTTTATTATTTTAATAATATTTAATTTTCCTTATATTTTATATTTCTTTATTATCCGTTAAAATTGTTATTTTTATTACTTGTTTTTTACATATATATAAACGTTGTTTTTTATTTTAATTGAAGGTATATTTATCGGTTATTAAGTTTTTAAAGTTTACACTTTTTTTTTAAGTTTTTTTTTTATTTCCTATGGCGTTAAATAAATCTTATAATATTTTATTATTAGATTTAAAAGTAAATTCTATTTTATTTATTAAATTAAATTCCTGTAATATCTAAAAGTTTTCGTTTAACTTTATTATTAACGCAGTTATTATTAAAATGTAAAACGCTTTTTCCTAAATTATTACGAAATTTTTTTTTTTTTATAATTAATTAATATTTTTAAACATTCTTTCCGTTTTATTTTTATTAGTTCGTTTATAAAGTTTATATATAAGATAGTTTTTATTGTTTTTATGTTTAATATAACATTTATTATTCTTTTTATTATAACGATAAATTGGAAATCTTTTTTTAATTTTTTTATATTAAAAGTTAATAAGTTAATATAATTAATAAAAATATTTATTATAGTTTTAAAAGGTACCATTATATTATATATTATTTAGATTTTTTAAGTAATACTTTTGTTTTTTTTTATTATATTGATAGGTATAATTAAATCTTTATATAAATTTAATATTATAATTTTATTCGGAAAGTTAATTAAGATATTATATTTATTCATTTATTTAATTTTTAATAAAAAGTTTAGTTATAATTTATTATATGTAAATTAAATATTTATTTCTTTTTATATTTTCTTATATTTATTATTATATTATCCTTTCGTTTTAATTTTAAATTATACCTTTTTTATTAAAATTACTTTACTAGTAACATTTTTAATTATAATAAGTTTAATTTCATAAATTTTAATGTTTAATATATATTTTTTTATTTAAATCTTATTAATAAAAATATTAAAATAATTTATATTTAAGTAAATTATAATTAACTTATTATTATTTTCTATTATAACTTTAAATTTAAAATATTAATATAAAGTTAAATTATCTTTTCCGCTTATATTAATGGTTTTAAGTTTTATTAAAATTATATTAAATATATTATCTTTTATGAAATCGTTAATAGATATTAATATTATTTATAATTTTAATAGTTTAGGATTATTATTATTAATGGTTTTAACATATTTTTTATATATTTAATATTTACGGGATATTAAATAATAAAATAAATTTATTTTATTATCGAATTTTCGTTAATAAGTTAAACATTTTAAAATATTAATAACTTTTTAGGTTTTTTTATATACTTTATTATAAGGGTTAATAAAATAAGAAAAACCGTTTTTATTATTTATTTTTTTATTTTTTTTATTAAATATTTTTATATATATTTTTTTTTATTTTTTTTTTAATTCTTTTACCATGATATATCTTTTTATAATTATTTATTATTTATGTTTAATTAATTATAAGTTGTTTTTATTTAAGTATACCTTATTTTACATTCCTGTATATCTTTTTATAAATTATTTTAATTAAATTTATTATTTATAATATTTTCGAAATAATTTTTATACACGTCGAAATTTACTTTATTCGCATTTTTAACCTCGGCCTTAGTTTCGGCCTTTATTTATTTAATAAGCATACTTTTTATTATTGTTACGATTATTTCCTTAATTAAATCTTCCTTATTAAATAAAACTTTTGTTTCTATTAAATTTTTTTTTATTAAAAGTATCATAATAAATATTAAAGTATTATTTTTAATTATTTTAGTTTATTTTTTTTAGTTAAATAATATATATAATATTTATAATTAATAATAATTAAAATAATTATAATATTATAAAGAATTAAAAAATTATTAAAATATTTGTTTTAATTATTTTTAACATCGTTAAAAAAAAAGGATAAGTAATATTAATTGAAATAGGATATAAAAAATTAATAATATAATTTTATTGTAATATACCTTTTATTTTTCCTTAATATATTTTAAATATTTATTTAATTTATTATTATTTTTTAAGTAATTAATTAATTTTTATAATTTTAAATAAAAAGAATTATAACTTTAATTTAAAAATTACATATTAATTATAAGGCTTGTTAATTTTATTAATTAAATTAATTATATTATTTAAGATATAATATTAATATTAATAATTAATTAATTTTTATCGTAAATCATTTATTATATTTTTTTAAAAATATTTAAAATATTTAATTTAAAAGTTTTTTTAACTTATTTTAAGGCATATAAAAGGTTAATAAACATAACTCCTTTTATCCTTTTTAATATTTTTATTTTATATTATATTTAAATGTTTTTTCTTAATAATTAAATGAAATTATTTTAAATTATTTTTTTTTTAATTTTAATATTTACATATATCCTTACTAAATTTATAAAGAGGTTTATATCTTTTTAATGGATATTATCTTTAATTGTAATATAATTTCCCGGGTTATAATGTTTAAGGGTATTTAAATTAAAATAATTAATTTATTTAAACTTTTATCCATATAATTTATTTCTTTCGTTTAAACTGTTTAAAATATTTATAAATTTTATTAATATATTTTTAATAATTGCGTTTATTAAAATTATTTTAACTATTAAGGTTAATTTTTTAATACGTTTTTTCGATTTATTAAATATTATATATTTTATAAAATTAAATGTTTAAACTTTAATTAATAAGGATAAAAAGTTCTTATAAAAAATTATTATTAATTTTAGAAAAAGTTATATAAGAAATTTTATTAGTAATTTTAGTATAAAAAGTTTTAAAAAAAATAGATTTTAATAAAAAGTATTTTAAAAAGTATTTTAAAAAGGGAAATCTTAATAAAAAATACCTTAATAAAAGGGATTTTAATAAAGGGGATTTTAATGAAGGGGATTTTAATAAAGGGGATTTTAATAAAAGGGATTTTAATAAAAAATATCTTAATAAGAAAATTTAAGATCTTATAAATAATTAAAATTATTAACTTAATAATATAAACATTAAACTTATCCGTTAAATAAATTCTATAATTTAGATGTTTCTTTTTATTAAGGCTTTCCCTAGAAATAACATTCCTTTTAGAAAAGCATTTAAAATTTTTTTATTTTATCCATTTATATATATTAATAAGGATAAATAAAAATCTTTTTAAAATAGATTTAAAAATCTATTCTATTAATTATACTAATATAAAAATACACTTTATTAATTATTATTAAAATCCTTTAAATTAAGATATTTATTAAATAAAAATAATTAAAATTTTTATTATTTTTTATTTTACAATTATGAAAGTGTTAAATATTTTAATAATATTAAATATTTTAATAATATTAAGTCTTTTAATAGTAATAGATTTTTTAATAATAATAAATCTTTTAATAATAATAAGTCCTTTAATAATAATGGATCTTTTAATAATAATAAATTATTTAATAATAATAATAATAATATATTAACACATTCCTTTAATAAATTATATTAATTAATTTTACTTAATAATTACTTATTTCTTTGGTTTATTATAAGATTAATATGTTTATAATGTTTGAATTTAAGTAAAAATAGTAAAATTAATATTAATAATTAAATAAATAATAAAATAACACGCAATTATTATAATATTTAAGGAGAATTTAATTTATTACATTTATAATCCCACATTATTATAACTTTTTAAATTTACCATGTTATATTATTACGTTTTTATTGGTTAATAATATATTAATTCACTTATTATACCATTACTTTAATTTTAAATATATTAATTATTTATTTAAATAAATATAGTAATAAATCTTAACTTTAAGTTTAATATATTTATCTCATTATTAATTTAATAATTTAATATTTTTATCTTATTTTTGCCGGGATTTTGGAAATAAATTTAATAATATATAATTTTGTTAAATCAAATATTTTATAAACTTAAAATATATTATTATTTTTATATAAAAATATAATTACTTTATAACAATTATTAATTTTATAATTATTTAATAAACCCATTTATTAATAAATTAATATCTTAATAAAATATTAAATTTTAATATAAGATTTAATATATAGGGGATAAAATAAAATAAAAATTAAGAAAAAAAAACTAAAATAAAAGAATCGGAATAAATTAATTAAAGCTGAAAAAAAGGGTAAGTGGGTTTAAAGGGTAAATATTATACATTTAAAATTAAAAATTACGCATAAAAATAAATTGACTTTATAATCCTTGTGGAGATAAATTAAATAACTTAATTAATTTATTTATTTTAAATAAAAAATATATAAATTATTTAATTAATTTAGTGATAATTAAATTAAATTTTTTATTTATTAAGTTTAATAATAATAAAATTAAATTAATAAATTTAATTAATATTAACAAGTAAAAAAATTAATTAACTTATTTTAAATTAAGCACTTAATTAATAAAACTTGGTATATAATTAATTAAGAATATGTAAATTTACCGTTAAGATTAATATTATACTATGAAATATAAATAATTAATTTTTCTACCATTAAAGCAGAAAAAATTTAAGATTATAATTAAAAAAAAGAATAATAAAGATATTACCATTTATAAAATCTAAAGTCTTATTAATAATTATTATTTTTAAATTTTAATTATTATCATTTAATTATAAGAAGAATATTTTTATTATTTTATTAAGACGTTTATTCTTGCTTTATCATCCACGTTCGCTTCTACCTTATCATTTTTAATATTTTACTTTTATAAAATTAATAATGCGAT
Source organism: Annulohypoxylon truncatum (assembly GCF_022578515.1). Taxonomy (NCBI): domain Eukaryota; kingdom Fungi; phylum Ascomycota; class Sordariomycetes; order Xylariales; family Hypoxylaceae; genus Annulohypoxylon; species Annulohypoxylon truncatum. The sequence continues at coordinate 754,030 of NW_025953802.1, read as the reverse complement.
ATATTTAAAATAAATTTATAATTTATAACTTAAAATTAATGTTTTTAAAATAATTATTTTTATTATATTTAACTTATTAAATAATTTTTATTATTTTATAAATTAAAATTTTAAATTATTTTAATAATATTTTTAATGCTTTTATATTATTTTTTAAATATTTTATCTTTTTTTTTATAATAATATATTTATTTATTATTATTACGTAAAACCTTTTAAAAGTTATAAGAATTTTTTTTAAATCGCATTTTTTTATATTTATAATATTTAAGTAATTTTAATAATATCGATAAATAAATATATAAATTTTTAATAAATTTCTTTATTTAAAGTAATAATATTTAATAACTTAATAATTATTATATTTAAATTAAAATAAAAATACCCGATATTTTAAATAAACTATTATTTTAATTTTATTTTTCTTTTCGTTATTTTTAATTATCCTTTAATAATTACTTATATATTTTTTATAATATTATTTATATTACTTATTATCCTTCTTAAACCGAATATTCATTTTATAATAACTTACACCGTTAATATTATTTTAATTAATTATTACTTTATCTTATAATTATAATAAAAAAGCGGAAGCCTTAAATTATTAAAACCATTATTATTTAATCTATTACTAATATCCGTCATTTTAAAAATAATAATAATATAATATAACTTAAAATATAATAATTAAAAAATAATAATAATAATCGAAATAAAAGTAATAATAATTTAAATTAATTATAAATATAATAATATAATTTCGTTTAATAATTAAATATTAAAATTATTTAATAACGGAATAAAAATTATAATAATATAAATTAATTATAATTATAATAATATAATTAATATTTATAATATTAATATTAAATTTATAATTATATAATTTAAAATAAAAAATAATAATTAAATAAATGATTTTATTATTAATATAAATAAGTTCGGTATATTAACCGATAATATTAATATTATTATAAGTAATATTAAATTTAATGTTAATAAATTTAATATTAAAATTAAAAATTTTAATATTAAAATTAAAAGCCTTAATATTATAACTAATAAATTTAATATTAAAACTAAAAGCTTTAATAATAATACTAATAAATTTAATAATTATGAAAATATAATAATAAATAATTTAATTATTTTAAAAATAAACACTTAAATATATTATTAAATAAACTTTAAAAGGTTTAAAAGTTTATTTATTATTATTAATAATTTAAATAATAAATAATTAATTTATTAAAAAATTAATAATTAAAAAACTAATAATTAAAAAATAAATAATTAAAAAATTAATTATATAATTAATGGTTATATAATTAAAAGTCTTAATATAAAATATAATAATATTAATATAAGTTTTTATAAAGTTAATAAAATATTTATAAAAACTTATATAAATAATATAATAATAATTTATAAAATAATAAAGGTTTATATTAATAATATATTTATTATTTATTTTAATATTAAGGTCCGTATTTAAGTATTTAATATTATTATTAATAATAATACCGTAACAATTAATATTAATAAAACTTGGCTTTGTTTTTTTTTATTTTTATTACATTTTTTACCCGGTATAAGTTAACTTTTATTCTCGTTATTTTAAGAATTTTCTAAGTATGTTTTTAGGATTTTTTATAACTTAATATTAATTTCTTATTTAATTTAACTTAAAATTTAAACAAGGTAATTAACTTGGCTTATAAAATTTATAAAAAGATTTTTTAATATAAAAAATAAGTTAATAATAAGTTATTAATTTTTTAAGGTTTATAAATATCGAATAACCTGTTTAAAATCTTTTTAAAATTTAAAGTTATTAATAATTTATAAAAATTATTTATTATATTAACGTGGCTTAAACATATGATTAAAATACGAATATACTTTATTAATTTAATTTTATTTTAATGATAAAATTTCTTAATAATGTTATGAATAATAATTAATTATTTTAAGTTTAAGTTAATTATAAGTTTTCAAAGGAAGAATTATTTATTATATTAATATAGCTTTAATATATGGCTTTATAGCTAAATTAAAGTATAAGTATATTTTATTAATTTCTTCGGTTTTTAATAGAAAAAAACCATATTTTTGTGGTTACGTTAAAAGGCTTTTCAAACTTAATTAACATTTTAACTAAATCCTTATTAAAAGCATAATTTGGATACGATATTTCTTTAAAGAAAACGGAAAATCTGATATGGTTTTTAACGATGTAATATTTAAAGGTATAAAGATAACCTTAACATTATCTTGAAAAGATATTTTAAGCGTTAATAGTTTTAAGCTTAATAACATTAAATCCTTTGTATTATGTAATATTATATTTGTTAATCGTAATGATATTTAGGTTTTATTTAATATCGTGGTTATTAATTATAATATTAAAATTTTTAATTCTTTTAATAACAATAAATAATATAAGTTATATTAATTAATAAGTTTTATTACGTTTTTTATTAAGATTTTTTTTTAATATTATTTATTATATATATTATTATATTTTTTTTAATATATTAAATATTTTAAATATTTTTGTTTTCCTTAATTATTAATTTAATGGTTTATAAGCTTTTTAATCTTATATAATATTTATTTATTTATATTTTTTTATATTATAATACATTTAAATATTAATAATCTTTTATTATAAGGATTTAAGTTTTATAATATTTTATATAATTATAATATATTTATAACTTTATATATACGTTATAACGAAGGTATATTAATTTTATACATTAAATTTCCGATTTTTTTCATTATAAATAATAATTTTATTTTTTATATTCCGTATTTCCTAAACTAATTTTCTAATAATTTATAACTGTGATATAAACATAAATATATAGTTTTGTTAATTTTAAATTTTATAATTTTATAAGTTTTATTGTATTGTATTTTAGCATTTATTATTATAAAATCCAGGGCTTTTTTTGCTTTTTTTTAAAATTACTTTTATATTATTTTAAAATTAAAGATATTTATTGGTATATTTAATATAAATATAGTTAACCTTAGTTTAAAATTTAATATAATTTTATTTAGGCTTTTTTTTAATATTAAGGAATATATATTATTAATGTTATATTAAAATGTTGAAATAATTTTAATTTATGGTACCTTAGAAGTTATTTAATAGTAATAGATTATTAACTTTATTTTTTAGTTTTGTTTTTTAAATTATTTGTTTATTTAAAAATGATAAAACATGTTTATTATAAGTTTAATATTTATTTATATAAAAATGTATTGCTAAATCTTAAATATAAATTTTAAGTTTTTATTTAATATTATTTTTATCGATATTCTTTAATTATAAAATAATATTACGTGAAATAATTATTTAACTTATTATTAAGTTATATAATTAACGTTGTTTAAAATAAAAATAAGTTTTTTATTAAATTTATAAGTTATTATAAAAAGTATATTAAAATATTTATAACTTTTTATTATTTATAGATTTATTTTTGTTTATATTTTTGGTAATTTAATAATAAAATCCCATATAATAATATAATATAGGATTATTAAAGAATTTATAAGTAATAATTTTTTTTTAAGACTTAATTAATTGGTTTAATTTTTTATATATTTTAAATATTAATTAATATATTTTTTAATTTTATATATTATATTTTATATTTATATATTTATTAATTTATAAAATATTTTTATTAATTTAAAATAATATTTCTTATTATAAATTATTTTAAATATATTTTTAATATAGTTTAAAAGAATTATAAAATATTAAAAATTTATATTAATAATATGGTATATTAACTTATTTTTAAGTTTATATCGATATTATTTTATTATATTTTTTTAGTTTTATTTTGCATTTTTTAAAATTTTTTATATTTGTTTTAAGCGTTAGTTATATTAATATTTATTAATGATTTTTTATTGAAAATTATTTGCGATTTTAAATTTTATTATTATATATACATTTTTAATCTTATTTTATATTATATTTTAAATTATATTTTTTAAAATAAATTTATATTTATTTTATTTTTTTTTTTATTATTTATAATTATAATTATTAATAATCTTAAAAAGGTATTTAATATTAAATTTAATTTACTTAAAATATAATATATTTATAAGTTAAATTATAATAAATATATGGAAATAATAATAAGTTATAAATTTATTTTATTTAAATTTAATATTTTTAATAAAATTTAATTTATAATGTTAATTATTAATTGGTGGTTTATTATCATTTAAATTAATAATTTATATAATTATAATCAAATTTTATTTAATTTATATAATTATATTAAACATATAATTTTTAACTTAAGTATACCATATTATACTTTTAATTTTATTAAGATTTTAAAGTAATATCTGATTAATTTCACTTTATTAAGATTAATGTGTTAATTATACCAATTTTTATTTAAATAAAATATTATTACATTAAATTTTATTTATTTTGATATATTAATATTAATAAATATTTATTTTTTAAAATTTTAATATATAAGGTATAAGGGTTTATTAAGTTATAATTATAAAATGACAAAAGATTATTATTTTATAAAAATTAAATTAAATTTTATTTATAAAGTGTAATTTTTTTGTGTTAATGTTATAAATGATATTTTTTTTTTTTTCCTAACGTTTAATAAAATGGTTTTTTAATTTTATAATAATTATACTTTTTATTAGTAAAATGGAATGTATTTTCTTAAAAATTTAATTATATTAATATATGTTTTAAGGTTTGATAAAATGGTTAATATTTTTATTTTCCATATTACTATAATTCTGTCCTTAATAATTTATAAACCAGTTTTATTAATTATAAATTTAAATAATATAATTATTAGGAAGCCTAAAAAAGATTTTTTCGGTAATAATATTAACCTAATATTTATATATTATTTAAAAAATTTTTATAAATATTATTAATATTATTTCTTAATATTTAAAAAAATTATTATATTATTTATATAAGTTTTTGTAAATAATTTAAAAGGTTTAAATAAATGGTTTATAAATTGTTACGTATATGCAGGGGAATTTTTGAAATTTATTAACATAATATTTGAAATTTTTAATCTTTAAAATAAAATAATTATTATCTTATTACAATTTTTTATAATAACGGGTAATTAATAATAAAAAACCGTTTCATTAATAATAATAAAAAACTTTTTACTATATATTTATTAAATTATTTTTTTTTATAATAATAATAGGTAAATATTTATTAAAATATGTTTATTTAATTTTTTTAAATTAATTATAATTTGTTTTTTTTTTTTTATTTATTATTTTCCATATAATAAAATACGGATATTTAAAAAAGGTAGGTTTTTATTATTAGTTTATTTTTTTTTAATTATATATTTTACCAAAAGTTTTATTAATAAATCTTTGGTTTTTAATTTTAAGTGGATATTAATGTTTTGTTTTATATATTTATTTTTAATTATTAATTAATGTAATTGTTATTTTATTTTTTTAAACATTTTAATAATACTTTTATTATTTTAATAATTATATTTTTTTATTAATTTTTTTAATTATTTTCCAAAATTTAGGTTTATTACGTAATAATATACTTTATTTTTTAATATTACTTCGGGAATATTTATTAACATAATAATTCCGAGTGACGGTATATTTATTTTTAAAAAATCTTTTTTTAATTATATTATATATTAAATATTTTATGGATTTAATTTAATGAATTATAAGGTAATATTTAATATATTATTTATTATAAAATTTATTAAGAAAATATATCTTTTTTTAAATTCAAATGTTTATATATTATCGTCGAAATTAAAAATAATAACTTAAACTATATTCGCGTTTTCTTATATCATATTATAAAATACATGGTCAGTTATTTCTTTAATAATATTAAACTTTACATTCCTCAGAATTTATATTTTTTTATTAATATTATTAAAAAATATCATTTTTTTTATTAAATTATGTTAATATAAATTATTATACATGTTTAAATAATATAATATAAATAAAAAATCTTAATTTTTTAATAAATTAAAATATTTTATAATAATTAATATTATTATATATTTTAATATTATAATTAGTTAAGTTATTTTCATTTTTCGTTGAATCGATTTAAATTTTATAACCCATATAAAGATCCATACTTATAAATAAATTAAAAGGAATATATTCATTTAAAAATAATTTAAAGTAATTTTGTATTTAATAAAAAAATTGTTATTTAAAAACAAATATACGGATAAACTTTTTTTATATATTTATATTTTCATTAACATTTAAATTATTAATTTTATTTTTCCTTTTATTTTTATTTTTATTTATAAAAAAAATCGTATTTTTTAATTTAATATTATGTTTTTTAAGTTTATTTTAATTATGCGATATAAGATTTTTAACGTAAATGTTTTAAAATTTTAAATAAATTCTTTTAATTATTTTTAATTTATTATTTAATTAAAAGAATTTAAGTCGGCATAAATTATTAACTTAGTTTTATATTTATTTATAATGTTAATTTTAAAACTTAAATATTTTTTTAATTTATTTTTTTTTTTATAAAAATAATATTAAAAGTTTAATAATTTAAAAGTTTTTATATTTTATAACTTTTATTTATTATTATATGTTATTATTTTAAGTTAATGTATGTTAAGTTTTCATTTTTATTTTTTATATTAATAATGTTTTATAATTTTTTTTTTTTTATAAAGTAATAAAATATATATTTTTTATTTTTTTTATTATAAAGTAAATATAATGTGTATATAAATATTTTTAAGTTATAAATAAGTTTGATTTATTTTAATATTTAATATTTTAATATTTTAATTTTATATGTTTTTCCGAAACTGAGGGTTAAAGGGAGTTATAAAGTTTTTATTTTATAATTTTTTATATTTTTTTCGGGGATTTTTTAAATTATATAGATTTAATGTATTTATTAATATAAATGTATACGAAATAATTTGATTTTATATTAAATATTTTATTATATTTTTAATAAGTTTTTTTAGTTTTATTATATTATGAAAACTTAATATAATTAAATTTATTAATTTTATATTTAAAGTTATAAGTATTATATTTTTTAATTAAAAAAAAGTTATTTTTTATTAATTCTTTTTTATAATTTTCCACATTTAATTTATTAATAATATAAGTGATTTTATTTATTATATAATATTATTTATTCTTGCGTTTTTTTTATTATTTTTAACGATAAAAATGTTGTAGGCGATTATTTTAACGATTATCGTTTTATTAATGTTGGCGATAATATTTTTGGTTTCGGCGGGGGGATTGCTTTTAACCGCGTCGATATTTATAATTGTAGTTACGATTAAGTGGGCGGTTATTATACGTTTTATAACGATTATTATATTTTCCACGACAGTATTTATAATTTCCTCGGCGTTTATCGCGGTTATTATAACGTTTATATTAATTCTTTTATTACGATTATAAACCTTTGTTTTAATTTTTATTTTTATAATTTAATTTAAATTTTTTATTAATAATTATATTTATAATTCCGTTGGTTATTTTAAGCTTAATTATAATGTTATTTAATATTTCGCGAATTTAACGTTTTATAATATTTATAATTAAAGGATTTATATTTTTAAGGCTAAGATTTTATTTTTTAATATTAATTATTTAGTTTTTTTATATTTTTTAACGGTTATATAAATATATAATATATTTATTTAAAATGATATTTATAATTAAAAATAAATAAATTAACCGTAAATTTTTTATTAATACATTATATATTAACGATTTTTAATGTTCCGTTTTTATAAAATTAATAACGCGATATATTTAAAATAAATTTATAATTTATAATTTAAAATTAATATTTTTAAAGCAATCATTTTTATTATATTTAATTTATTAAATAGTTTTTATTATTTTATAAATTAAAATTTTAAATTATTTTAATAATATTTTTAACGTTTTTATATTATTTTTTAAACATTTTAATTTTTTTTTTTATAATAATATATTTATTTATTATTATTATACGGAACTTTTTAAAAGTTATAAGAATTTTTCTTAAATCGTGTTTTTTTATATTTATAATGTTTAAACGGTTTTAATAATATTAATAAATAAATACACGGATTTTTAATAAGTTTTTTTATTTAAAGTAATAACATTTAATAACTTAATGATTATTATATTTAAGTCGGGGTAAAAATACTCGATGTTTTAAATAAATTATCCTTTTAATTTTGCTTTTTTTTTTATTATTTTTAATTATTTTTCGGTAATTATTTACATATTTTTCATAACATTATTTATATTATTTATTATTTCTTTTAAACCGAAAACTTGTTTTATAATGGTTTATATTATTAACATCGTCTCGGTTAATTATTATTTCATTTTACGATTATAGCGGGGAAATAAAAGCTTCGAATTATTAAAATTATTATCATTTAATTTATTATTAATATTTATTATTTTAGGAATTATATTAATATAATATAATTTAAAATATAATAATTAAAAAATAATTATAAAAATTAATATAAAAGTAATAATAATTTAAATCGGTTATAAATACGATAATGTAATTTTATTTAACGATTAAAAATTAAAATTATTTAACGGCGGAATAAAAATTATAATAATATAAATTAATTATAATTATAATAATATAATTAATATTTATAATATTAATATTAAGTTTATAATTATACGATTTAAAATAAAGAAAAATAATTAAATAAATGATTTTATTATTAATATAAATAAGTTCGGTATATTAATTAATAATGTTAATATTATTATAAATAATATTAAATTTAATATTAATAATGTTATTATTAATGGTATTAAATTTAATATTAATAAGTTTAATATTAAGATTAAAAGTTTTAATGTTAAAATTAAAAGCTTTAATATTATAACCAATAAATTTAATGTTAAAATTAAAAATTTTAATAATAAAATTAATGGATTTAATAATCGTAAAAATATAATAATAAATAATTTAATTATTTTAAAAATAATTATTTAAATATATTATTAAATAAGTTTTAAAAAGTTTATAAGTTTATTAATTATTATTAATGGTTTAAATAATAAATAATTAATTTATTAAAAAATTAATAATTAAAAAGTTAATAATTAAAAAATAAATGATTAAAAAATGAATAATTAAGAAATGGATGGTTAAGAAATTAATCGTGTAATTAATAATTATGTAATTAAAAATTTTAATGTAAAATGTAATGGTATTAATGCAGGTTTTTATAAGGTTAATAAGGTATTTATAAAAGTTTATATAAATAATATAATAATAATTTATAAGGTAATAAAAATTTATATTAATAATATATTTATTATTTATTTTAATATTAAGGTTCGTGTTTAAGTATTTAATATTATTATTAACGATGGTGTTATAATAATTAATGTTAATAAAATTCGGTTTTATTTTCCTTTACTTTTATTATATTTTTTACCCGGCATAAATTAACTTTTATTTTTATTATTTTAAGAGTTTTTTAAATATACTTTTAAAATTTTTTATAATTTAATGTCGGTTTTTTATTCGATTTAATTTAAAGTTCGAACGAAGTAATTAATTTAATTTATAAAATTTATAAAAGGATTTTCCGATATAAAAAGTAAGTTAATAATAAGTTATTAATTTTTTAAGGTTTATAAATATCGAATAATTTATTTAAAATCTTTTTAAAATTTAAAGTTATTAATTATTTATTCCGGATTATATAATAATTTTAAATTTTTAAATATAATACGAATATATTATTAAGCCGAGGTTTTTATATATATTAATAAAAATTTTATTAATTTTATTTAAAAAAATAAATTTAAAATAATTTTATTTAATATATGTTATATATATTAAAAGGATTAAAACTTTAATTTTTCGAGAAAATTAATAATAAATATAAAATTATTTTTTTCCGGAATTATTAATTATATTCGATTAATACGAATTTAATAAACTTAATATATTAACTTAATAAATTTAATATATTATTTAATATTAATATATTAATATAATGAAATATAACCGATATAATTATAAAGCACGATCGATATAACTTTTTTAAATTATTAATAAAAGTTTTTTAAAACTTAATAAATAACCGAGAAAAATTCGGTTTAATAAAAATTCGGAAAGTAATTAACAAAAATTCGGAAAGTAATTAACATGAATTTAAAACCGATAAAAACTTAGAAAGTAACTTAAATTTATGACGCGTTAAAAGGAATAGTTCGGTTTTAGAAATAAGGTTAATGGGTGTTTTTTTTTTTTTATGTAATTCGAAAAAACTATATGTATATAACGTGAAATAAAATTCTTACGATAATTTAATAAAAAAATTATATAATAACTTTTTTATTAAAATAAATGGCTTGTTACATCGAAAATTCGAAATAAAAAATAAAAAGGTTTTATTTAAATAAGCGGTAAAAGATTAAATTAATTATTACTTTAAAAAGTGACGGGAATAAAATAAAACTATTACTTAATAAAATCTTTTAATAATATTATAAATGATAGTTAATTATTTTAAGTTTAAGTTAATTATAAATTTTTAAAAAGAAAATTATTTATTATATTAATATGGTTTTAACATATGGCTTTATGGTTAAACTAAAATACGAGTGTATTTTATTATTTAATTAATATTATATATATATATATATATATATATTTAATTATATATTTTTAATTATATTAATAATTAATAATTAATTTTTTTAAAAAAAATTTTATATAATAAAAATTTAATAAAAATTTATAAAATAATTAATAAAAAAATAAAAAAATAAATTTTAATTTTTTAATAAAATATTAAAAACTTTAAAATATATTATATAATATAATTATATATTAAAATTAAATTTTATTTAATTAATTAATTTTATTTTAAAAAATATATTACGTTTAAATTTTATTTAATTAATAAAAAAATTATTATACGTATTAATTAATTTATTAATTATATTAAAAAAATAATATTTTAATATATATATAACGGTTCGTATTTTTTTAATATAATGTAATTTATAAATATAATTTAATTTTTATAAAATTATATTTTTAATAATTAATAAAAATAATTTATACGTTTTATTTAAATTTATTTTAATTTTTATTATATTATATATTTTTTAAAAAGATTTTTATTTAAATAATTTAATAATTAATTTAAAACGTTTTAATTTAAATTTTATTACATGTAATTAATTAAATTATTATATTATTTAAATTTTATTTTTATTTATTTAAAAAGTTTTTTTTAATAATATTTTATTAATTAAAATAAAATTAATTAAGTTTTATATTTATAATATAAATATTTTTATTTTAAAATATAAAATATATTATTAATAAAGTATACTCGTATTTTAATTTAATTATAAGGCTATATGTTAAAGTTATATTAATATAATAAATAATTCTCCTTTTAAAAATTTATAATTAACTTAAATTTAAAATAATTAATTATTATTTATAATATTATTAAAAGATTTTATTAAGTGGTAGCTTTGTTTTATTTTTATTGCCCCTTAAGGTGATAATTAATTTAATTTTTTATTATTTATTTAAATAAAGCTTTTTTATTTTTTATTTTAAATATTTAATATAATAAGTTATTTATTTTAATAAGAAAGTTATTGTATAATTTTTTTAATAAGTTATTATAAGAATTTTACTTTATATTATATATATATAATCTTTTTAATTTATATAAAAAGAAAGGAATATTTATTAACTTTATTTTTAAAACCGAATTATTCCCTTTAATGTATTATAAATTTAAATTATTTTTTAAGTTTTTATTAATTTTAAGTTTATATTAATTACTTTTTAAATTTTTATTAATTACTTTTTAAGTTCTTATTAAGTTAAATTTTTTTCGGTTATTTATTAAGTTTTAAAAAAGTTTTATTAATAGTTTAAAAAAGTTATATCGGTTATGCTTTATAATTATATTAATTATACTTTATTATATTAATATATTAATATTAAATGGTATATTAAATTTATTAAATTAATATATTAAGTTTATTAAGTTTATATTAATTAAATATAATTAATAATTCCAGAAGAAAATAATCTTATATTTATTGTTAATTTTTTTAAAAAACTAAAATTTTAATCTTTTTAATATATATAATATATATTAAATAAAATTATTTTAAATTTATCTTTTTAAATAAAATTAATAAAACTTTTATTAATATATATAAAAACCTTAATTTAATAATATATTTATATTATATTTAAAGATTTAAAACTTTTATATAATTCGGAATAAGTTATTAATAATTTTAAATTTTAAAAAAATTTTAAACAGGTTATTTAATATTTATAAACTTTAAAAAATTAATAACTTATTATTAACTTATTTTTTATATTAAAGAATCTTTTTATAAATTTTATAAATTAAATTAATTATTTTATTTAAATTTTAAATTAAACCAAATAAGAAATTAATATTAAATTATAAGAAATTTTAAAAACATACTTAAAAAACTTTTAAAATAATGAAAGTAAGAATTAACTTATATTAAATAAAAAATATAATAAAGATAAAAAAAAACAAAGCTAAGTTTTATTAATATTAATTATTATAATATTATTATTAATAATAATATTAAATATTTAAACATAGATTTTAATATTAAAATAAATAATAAATATATTATTAATATAAATCTTTACTACCTTATAAATTATTATTATATTATTCGTATAAACTTTTATAAATATTTTATTAATCTTATAAAAACTTATATTAATATTATTATATTTTATATTAAAATTTTTAATTATATAATTATTAATTATATAATTAATTTCTTAATTATTTATTTTTTAATTATCCATTTTTTAATTATTAACTTTTTAACTATTAGTTTTTTAATAAATTAATTATTTATTATTTAAATTATTAATAATAATTAATAAACCTTTAAATGTTTTAAAACTTATTTAGCAACATATTTAAGCACCTATCTTTAAAATAATTAAATTATTTATTATTATATTTTTATATCCATTAAATTTATTAATTTTATTATTAAAACTTTTAGTCTTAATATTAAATTTATTAATTATAATATTAAGGCCTTTAATTTTAATATTAAGGCCCTTAATTATAATATTAAACTTATTAATATTAAATTTAATATTATTAATAATAACATTATTAATATTAAATTTAATATTACCCGTAATAATATTAATATTATTAATTAATATATTAAACTTATTTACGTTAATAATAAAATCATTTATTTAATTATTTTTCTTTACTTTAAATTATATAGTTATAAATTTAATATTAATATTATAAATATTAATTATATTATTATAATTATAATTAATTTATATTATTATAATTCTTATTTTATTATTAAATAATTTTAATTTTTAATTATTAAATAAAATTATATTATCGTATTCGCAATTAATTTAAATTATTATTACCCTTATATTAATTTTTATTATTATTTTTTAATTATTATATTTTAAATCATATTATATTATTATAGTTCTTAAAATGGTAAATGTTAGTAATGGATTAAATAATAACAGTTTTAATAATTTAAGGCCCCCGCTTCCTTATTATAACTATAATATAAAATAACAATTAACCGAAATAATATTAATAATATAAACCATTATAAAATAAATCTTCGGTTTAAAAGGGATAATAAATAATATAAGTAATATTATAAAAAATATATAAATAATTATTAAAAAATAATTAAAAGTAATAGAAAAAAAAATAAAATTAAAAAAATAATTTATTTAAGATATTAAATATTTTTATTTTAATTTAAATATAATAATCATTAAGTTATTAAATATTATTACTTTAAGTAAAGAAATTTATTAAAAATCTATATATTTATTTATTAATATTATTAAAATTATTTAAATATTATAAATATAAAAGGATATAATTTAAGAAAAATTCCTATAACTTTTAAAAAGTTTTGTATAATAATAATAGATAAATATATTATTATAAAAAAAAATTAAAATATTTAAAAAATAATATAAAAACATTAAAAATATTATTAAAATAATTTAAAATCTTAATTTATAAAATAATAAAGATTATTTAATAAATTAAGTATAGTAAGGATAATTACCTTAAAAATATTAGTTTTAAATTATAAATTATAAATTTATTTTAAGCTTATTGCATTGCTAATTTTATAACTTTAAATATAAAATTAATAAATTTAATTATATTAAGTTTTTATAATATAATAAAATTAAAAAAACTTACCGAAAATATAATAAAATATTTAATATAAAATTAAATTATTTTATATATATTTATATTAATAAATATATTAAATTTATATAATTTAAAAAATCCTTAAAAAAAATATAAAAAATTATAAAATAAAAACTTTATAATTTTTTTTAACTTTTAATTTTAAAAAAATATATAAAATTAAAATATTAAAACATTAAGTATTAAAATAAGTTAGATTTATTTATAACTTAAAAATATTTATATATATATTATATTTATTTTATAATAAAAAAAATAAAAAATATATATTTTATTACCTTATAAAAAAAAATTATAAGACATTATTAATATAAGAAATAAAAATAAAAACTTAATATATATTAATTTAAAATAATAATATATAATAATAAATAAAAGTTACAAGATATAAAAACTTTTAGGTTATTAAATTTTTAATATTATTTTTATAAAAAAAAAATAAATTAAAAAGATATTTAAGTTTTAAAATTAATATTATAAATAAATATAAAATTAAATTAATAATTTATGTTAATTCAGGTTTTTCCGGTTAAATAATAAATTAAAAATAATTAAAAAAATTTATTTAAAATTTTAAAATATTTATATTAAAAATCCCATATCGCATAATTAAAATAAACTTAAAAAATATAATATTAAATTAAAAAATACGATTTTTTTTATAAATAAAAATAAAAATAAAAAAAAAAATAAAATCAATAATTTAAATATTAATAAAAACATAGGTATATAAAAAAAATTTATTTACATATTTACTTTTAAACAACGATTTTTTTATTAAATATAAAGTTATTTTAAACTACCTTTAAATAAATATATTTTTTTCGGTTTATCCGTAAATAAAAATAACTTAATTAATTATAATATCAAAATATATAATAATATTAATTATTATAAAATATTTTAATTTATTAAAAGGTCGAGATTTTTTATTTACATTATATTACTTAAATGTATATAATAATTTATATTAATATAATTTAATAAAAAGAATAATATTTTTTAATAATATTAATAAAAAAATATAAATTTTAAAAAATATAAAACTTAATATTATTAAAGAAATAACCAACCATATATTTTATAATATAACATAAAAAAACATAAACATAACTTAAACCGCTACTTTTAATTCTAATAATAATATATAAACATTTAAATTTAAAAAAAATATATATTTTTAATAAATTTTATAATAAATAATACATTAAATATTACTTTATAATCCATTAAATTAAATCCGTAAAATATTTAATATATAATATAATTAAAAAAAGATTTTTTAAAAATAAATATACTATTATTTAAAACTATTACATTAATAAATATTCTTAAAATAATATTAAAAAATAAAATATATTATTATATAATAAACTTAAATTTCGGAAAATAATTAAAGAAATTAATAAAAAAATATAATTATTAAAATAATAAAAATATTATTAAAATGCTTAAAAAAAATAAAATAACAATTACATTAATTAATAATTAAAAATAAATATATAAAATAAGATATTAATATCCATTTAAAATTAAAAATTAAAAATTCATTAATAAAACTTTTAATAAAATATATAATTAAAAAAAAAAAATTAATAATAAAAACCTACCCTTTTTAAATATTTATATTTTATAAATTATCGTATAAAAAATAATAAATAAATAAAAAAAGGAATAAATTATAATTAACTTAAAAAAATTAAATAAATACATTTTAATAAATATTTATTTATTATTATTATAAAAAGAAATAATTTAACGGATATATAATAAAAAGTTTTTTACTATTATTAATAAAATAACTTTTTATTATTAATTATTTATTATTATAAAAGATTATAATAAAATAATAATTATTTCACTTTAAAAATTAAAAATTTTAAATATCGCATTAATAAGTTTTAAAAATTTTCTTACGTACATATATAACAATTTATAAACCATTTATTTAAACCTTTTAAATCATTTATAAAAATTTATATAAATAATATAATAATTTTTTTAAACATTAAAAAATAATATTAATAATATTTATAAAATTTTTTTAAGTAATATATAAATATTAAGTTAATATTATTATTAAAAAAATCTTTTTTAAATTTTTTAATAATTATATTATTTAAATTTATAATTAATAAAATTAATTTATAAATTATTAAAAATAAAATTATAATAATATAAAAAATAAAAATATTAATCATTTTATTAAACCTTAAAACATATATTAATATAATTAGATTTTTAAAAAAATATATTCTATTTTATTAATAAAAAGTATAACCATTATAAGATTAAAAAACTATTTTATTAAACATTAAAAAAAAGAAAAAAGAAATACCATTTATAACGTTAATATAAAAAAGTTATACTTTATAAATAAAATTCGATTCAACTTTTATAAAATAATAATCTTTCGTTATTTTATAATTACAATTTAATAAACTTTTATACCTTATATATTAAAATTTTAAAAAATAAATATTCATTAATATTAATATATTAAAATAAATAAGATTTAATATAATAATATTTTACTTAAATAAAAATTAATATAATTAACACATTAACCTTAATAAAATAAAACCAATTAAATATTATTTTAAAATCTTAATAAAATTAAAAACATAATATAATATACTTAAATTAAAAATTATATACTTAATATAATTATATAAATTAAATAAAATTTAATTATAATTATATAAATTATTAATTTAAATAATAATAAACCATTAATTAATAATTAATATTATAAATTAAACTTTATTAAAAATATTAAACTTAAATAAAATAAATTTATAACTTATTGTTATTTTTATATATTTATTATAATTTAACTTATAAATATATTATATTTTAAATAAATTAAATTTAATATTAAATGTTTTTTTAAGATTATTAATAATTATAATTATAAGTAATAAAAAAGAAAAATAAAATAAATATAAGTTTATTTTAAAAAATATAATTTAAAATATAATATAAAATAAAATTAAAAATATATATATAATAATAAAACTTAAAATTATAAATAATTTTTAATAAAAAATTATTAATAAATATTAATATAATTAACGTTTAAAATAAATATAAAAAATTTTAAAAAATAAAATTTTTTTAGCCTTTTTTTTATTTTTAAAGTACGGCCCTCCGTAATATCCGGGAAAAATGGCCCTTCGTAAGCTTTGGGATTTTTTGCCTTTTTAAAGTTATGGGAACTTTAAAAATAAAAATAAAGGCTAAAAAAATTTTTCTTCGCGGAATGCTAGTTAAGTATTTTATAAAGGTAAACGTATTTTAATTAATAAACGTGTAATAAAAAAAATAAAAAAAAAGTAATATTTGTTCGAAAGATTTAATGTAAGAAATTTAGAAAATTTTATAAATAATTTTTTATAAGTTTATTAATTTATATTTATTAATTTAATTATTATAATAATTATTTAATTTATTAATAATAAAATTAAATAATAATATATTTATTAATTAATTTAATAATTTATTAATGTTTTTTAATATTAATATTTATATTTATGTTTTTTTTATTTTAAATAATTATTTAAATTAAGAATTTTATAAATATATAATTTATATATATTAAAGTTAATATTAATATTAAATATTTAAGAATTATGGTTTTTTAAACACGGTGTAATAAGTTTTAAAAAGTTTTATTGTGAAATTATTATTTAAATGTTTATTATTTACGTTATTATTATTAAAATTAAAGTTTAAAAAGGATAATATTAAATGTATAAATTTATTTAAGTTATATGTTTGCGTAAACTTTTAATAGCGGGAAAATTTTTTATTAATATTGTTATTAATATTATTTTTATTATAATGTTTATTTGAAATTTTTTTTTTATTAATTAAATATATTATTTTTTTTTTAACCGAATAAACTTAACGGTAATTTTTATTATAAGGTTTATTATGAATATATTTATTTGAATGTTTAGGGAAGGGCGGCGTTAATTTGTTAATTTTAAATAACGATTTAATAATTTTAAATATTACGTTAAGGGAAAATCCGGGTATTGTAAATTTTTATATATAAAGTTAAAAATTATTACGTTTATTTAAGAAAAATTATAAAATATGTTTTTAGAAAATGGATTAAGTGAAATAAATAAATAAAAATTTTTAAAATATATTATATAAATTTTAATATTTTTAATTTTAATATAACGTATTTTATTCGAAAAAATAATAAATATAAAAATGTAATAAATATAATATTATTTTATATTTTTTATTAATATATTTTAAAATTATAATTATTTTTGTTTTATTTAATATATAATGAATATTTTTATAAATTAAAATATTATTACTTAAATTATTTATTAGTTTTTTTAATTTTATTTATTATATTTAACGAATATTAAAATATTTTATTTATAAAAAATTATTAATTAGTAATGACGGGGATAATGTGTGTATATTCCGTTGCGGTAAATAATTATATAATCCGATAATATTTATTATAAAAAATAATAATGTTTCGAAAAATTTTCGATATTATTAATAATTTATATAATAAAATGTTATAAATATTAAACTTATATTATATTAAAAGTAAATTATTATAAAAAAAAATTTAATAATTAAAATTAAATATAATAAAATATTTATTTATAATAAATATAATTAATAAAAATCATAATTATAATTAAATATAAACGAAATAATATTTACTTTCAGGAAAATTAAAAATAAATAAATAATTTTTTTTTTTTATAAAACGTTATTAATAAAGCGAATAACACGCGTTATAATTTTTAAAATAAATTTAATTAAATAAAAATACCGGAAATTATTTTATTTATTATAAAATTAAAAATTATTAATTATAATGTAATAAATAAAATATATTAAATTATATTTAATATTATTATTATTTATTATTAAGAAAATTAATAATAAAAAAAAGTTTTTAAGGTAAATAAAATAATATATTTAAATTATTAAAACAATAATTTATATCGTATTATTAATATTTATAATATAAATTAATATTAAAAATAATATAAAAAGATTTAAAAGATTTTTAAATTATATTATAAAATAATTTAATAATATTTTTTATATTAATTAATTTAAATTAAAAAAATAACGAAATATATTAACGTTAAATAAAATTAAAATTATTAATAATAAAAAAATTATTATTTTAATATATGAATTATAATATTATATTATATTATAAATACTTTATAAATTATAAAAAATATTTAAATTATATATAATAATTAAAAAAATACCGGGACTTTTTTAATAAATAAATATAATTTAAATTTATTTTTTATTTTATAATATAAAAATTTATTATAATTTTATTAAAAATATATATTAAATAAAAAGTTTATATTATTTTTTAAATTTTTAAAATTAACTTTAACTTTAATTAATTTTAATTAACCTTAATTAACCTTAATTATTTATAATTAAAAAAAAGTTAAAAATAAAAAAAAATTTATTTATTAAATATTTTAAAAAATGTAATTTTATTTTATTAATAATATATATATTTAAATTTAAAGATTTATTATTTTAATAATAATGCATTTTAATAATGTGGCTTAAGTTTAGGAGCGTGGTTTTTAATTAATCGAAAGCTTTATTAATAAACTTAAAAAATTAACGCGTATATTTTATTTATTATATAAAATTTATATAAATTAAAATATTATTTATGCGTAGTTTTAAATTCATGGACCTTTAAATTTTATACTTAAATAACTTTGTTAATAAAAGGCTTAAAAAGTTGCATTCTTATATTTAAATATTTTAGAAATAAATTAATTAAATAATCCAGGTTATATTTTTTTTAAACCTGTTTTAATTAAGTTATACGGCTTAAAATAATTAAATTATAAATAGTTTACATTTTTTAAAATATCACTTAACTTTAAGCTTTTATAATAATATTAATTTAATTATTTTAAATTAATATATATTATAAATAAAAAACTGTAATTATTTAAAATAAATATCGTTAAAATCGTTAAATTAAAAGTTATAACTTGATTTTATTTATATTATTTAAAAGTATATTAAAAAAAGTTATTCGAATGCGAATTGGTGGCATTAATTATATCCCGGTTTCGGTGGTAGTGGCTTATCGATAAGCATTCCAGCCAATCAAAGACCACCCCCCGGACTTAAGCCATATTATTAAAATGCATTATTATTAAAATAATAAATCTTTAAATTTAATTATTTTATTTAAAGTTATATAATAATTTTTATAAAATTTAACGTTAATAATTTTTATAATTTATAAGTTTTATTTATATTAAACAATTAAAAAACTTATAAAAAATATAAATATAATTAAAAAATTTATTAAATAATAAGTTTTTTAATATAAATACACGGGATATAACGACGTAAAAAAAATTAAAAGTAAATTTAAAAATTAAAATATCGTATATAATTTTATTTAAAGTTACTTTTTAAAATTTATAAATAATAATAATATAATAAATTATAATAAAAAATTATTTTTTATAATAAATATTATTATTAAAAATAAAGTTTTATTTAATTTATTTTATTAAAATAATAAATTTTTTATAATTATCCCGGAAAATTTTACCGGAAAAAAAAAAAAAATTTAAAATAATTATCTTACGTAATTATAATAATTTATAATAAATCATTAAAAATATTAAAATTTAATGTTTAAAATATATTATAAAAAATTTTTTAAACGTTATTAATTAAATTAATATTATTTTAAATATTATATATTATTATAATTTTATAATTAATATATATAAAAATAAATTTAAAAAAGTTTTTAATTTAATAAAATTTAACCCGGATTATATTAATGTTTTTATTTATAAACCGAACATGGATAATAAAATTATTTAAATTTAATAAATAATTATAATTAAATTTATTAATTTACATTTTAATAAAATAAATTTAAAATATATTTATAAAATTAATAACTTTACTTTTAAGAAAATTTATAACGTACCGGGACAATAATAATTTTTATAATAAAATTAAAGTTTTTATTTAACGTAACTTAAAAAAAGTTTATTAAAATTAAATTTATTTTTTTTTAATTTAACATTAAATAATAATTAAAAACATTAAATAATTAAAAAAATAATATAAATTCCGGTTAAAAATTTCGTTTTTTTTTAAACTATTATTCGTATTATATAAAAGTTTATTTAAAATAAAAGGAAATTAAAAAAAATCCTTAATAAATATAACATTTATACCGTTAAAAAATTTATTATAATAAATTAAAAAGATTTCCCGCAGTTATTTATCCACTTATTTAATTACTTTCAAGCTTAATATATTTTTTTTATTAATAATAAAATAATAAACATTTTTAAATTAATATTATAAAAACTTTAAAATAAAAAAAGTTTCGAATAATGGTTTATAAAAATTATTTAACGAAATATAAAAAAATAAATATAAGGTTTACCCTTTTATTTAATTACTTATAATATTTATAAAAATTATTTTAATAATAAATAATTTTATTTTTATAATAATAATTTAAAAATATATAAATAAAATTTTTATTATATAAAATTTTCCGGTATTTTTATTTTTATTAACTTAAAAATAAAACGGCTTAAATATTATATTATCTTTTTAATTTTTTTAATAATACTTTATTATTATATTATAAATTAATTTTTATTAATAATTTAAAATATTTCGCACCTTTAGCGGTATATATTTAACATTATAATTATTTAATATATTTTAACGTAATTTTTTTTAATAATTATTATTATTAAAAAATACGTAAAAATAACGTTTAACATTCGTAATTTAATTATAATTAATATTTATATCCCGGTAATTAAAAAAATTAATAAGTTTTTATTATATTTAAAACTTAAAGATTAATTACGTAATTTCGTGTTAATCCTTTAATATAATATCTTTTATATTTTTAACCGGTCGTTTAAATTTATTTTCCGTAAAAAGTTTATTTTTTTAATTAATATTATTATAATAATTATTAAAATAATTATAATTAACTTAATAATATTAATAAACGCGTTTATATATTAAATATTTTATATTATTCATTTATAATAATTTATTATAATAACGGTAAAAATAATTAAATATTAACTTAATATAATGAAAATACTTAAATTATTAATAATAAAAATTTTATTTATATTACGAGAAATATATTAATACACGTAATTATGTTAAAACTTATTATATTTTCTATTATTTAAGGTTTTAAACTTTAAAATTTTAAAGTTTTAAAAACTTAAATTACGTAATTTACTTTATAATTTATAAATAAGAAAAATATTTCTCGTAATTCGTTAATATTTCGTTTATATTATTATTATTAAAATAAAATAAACGGGAATGCGCGTTAAAAAAATAATAATTTATAATCCGAATAACCCGGTTATTTTTTTATAACGGAAAATTTAAAAAAAAATAATAAGTTTTTTACGCGGAATAATTTCGTTTTTTAATAAATTTATTTATAAATTTAAAAATAAACGAAAATATTAAATTTTTATTTACAACGTAAAAAAAAAATATCTTTATTATTTTTATAAATATAATTAACGTAATTTTAATTTTATTATAATATTTTATAATATATTTAATAATAATTTTTATATATATATATAACGAAATATTAATATTATTAAATTAATAAAATATTATTAACTTATTAAATTAATTAAAATTATAATTATTACGTTTTAATTTAAAAGTTTATTATATTTTACTTAGTTTTTTAATTATATTAATAATATTATATAAATTATAAAGGAAAAAAAAACGGTATTTAAAAATAAAATTAAGTTCTTTTTTTCCCTTAATTTCGGTAAACTTTTTCTTATTAATTTTTAAATAATATTTAATAAAATAATAATACTATTAATATTAATTAATAATATTATTAAATTATTTTTAAATAATTTTAATATATAAAAAATTTATATTTAAAAAATTTCTTTTATTATTTTAATTAATTAATTTTAAATTTAAATTAATAATATTAATATAATAACTTTATAATTTCGTAAATAAAACCTTTAATTTTTCCGTTTTTATATTAAACTTAAAATTATTATTAAATTAAGGAAAATTATAATTATAAAAATTATTACGGTTTTATTATTTATATTAATCTTAAAAATTAATTAAACCGTATTTTTCTTTTAATATAATATTTTTAAATAAAAAAAACTTTAAATGAAAATATTATATAATAATATGTAGGTTCTTTTTTAAAAGTTTACGGGAAAACGTTATTCGCTTTAATTTTTCGAGTATTTTTTATTATTTAAATTCCGGTATATATTAATAAAAGTTCCATTAATATAAATCGGTGAAACTTAAAATTATAAATACGAAAAACGGGTTAAAATAATAAATAAAAGTTTCGAATTTTTTATAACGTTAATATTAAAAAAAATGCGTGCTTTTTAAAATATTCGCGTGTTTAAAAATTCGGTTTAAAAATATTTAAACTTTTAAAACGTTTAAGTTTTTAAAAACGGCTTTTAATTCGTTTTTTATAAAGGGAATATTTTGTTTTTTATATATTATAAATTTATTATTAAATATAATTTATTACTTTATTATAATATTTAAAATAATATATTTAAAATTATAATAATAAATAAAACGTTTGTTATTTTATTTTATAATATGTTATATATATTTTTAATAATTTATATAACGTTATTATAGTTTTATAAAATTAATAATATTATAAAGGAAAAACGTTAAACATGAAAAAAATAATAAAACTTAATTTCGGTTAAATTTATTTAAAAATATTTATTTTATAAATAATATTTATAATTAATAAATATTTTAAAAGTTATAATAATGTAAAAATATTTTTTCATTTTACAACGTAAATATAAAGTTAAATTAACCTTAAAGTTAACCAAACTTAAATTTATTAATTAATATATTCGGGATTATTATTTTATTAATAACTTTTACATTTTTTTTTAATTTTTTTTATACGGGGTTAATATTTATAAAAATATTATTAAAGTTTTTAATTTTATAAATCGTTAAAAAATTAAAAACGTAATTATTTTTAAAAAGTTATAAAAAATTAATTTTATTTTAATAAAATTCGCGGTATTTTAAATAATTTGCCGTTAAATACCGTAATTAAATTATAACGGGTTACCTTTTAATATAAAAATAATAATAAAATTATCGTTTTATTTCTTTTATTTATTATTCCTTAAATAAATAAAAAATCATAATATTTAAATTTTTTAAAAATAAAAATAATTTAATATAAATTTTATTTACGTTATATAAAAAATATATAACGTAATTATAATATTTATATTATTAACCGCGCATAATATATATATTTATATTAATATAAACTTTTATAATTAAAAATTTTTTAAAAGCTTTTAATTATGGAAAAAAAACGGGAACTTTATTAAAATTAAGTTTATTTTTTATTAAGTAAAAAAAGGGGTTATTTTTAATTTTTCGATTATTTTTATTATAATATTTAATATAAATGTTATTTAATTTTAACTTAATATTAAATTATTATTTTTTATATTGCGGATATTATATTATAACTTTTATAATTAAAGTTTTATTAAATTTTTTTTTTATAATAAATTTTTTTTTTTAAAAAAAACCTTTTATTAATTATTATTAAATTTTACCGGAAATATATTAAAATGAATTATTTTTTTTAACGGTTAATTATTAGGTTTTAAGCGAAGGTAACCGGGAAATTTATATAAAAATTTATTTTTCTTTTTATTCGAAAAAAAAAATAAATGAAAAAAATCTTTTAAATAAAATAAAAACGTAAAAAATTTACGATTTAAAAAAAAATATAAACGAAAAAAACTTCGAAAGTAAGGTTTATATTCATTAAAACCGTAATTTAAAAAAAAATATATACGAAAGCGACCTTTAAATCGATGTATAAGTTTAACGGATCCGTAATCCGTAAAAAAAAATAAACGAAAAAAACCTTTTAAGCGATTTATAAATTCACGAAACTTGTTTTAAAAAAAATATATTCGAAATTTACTTAAATAACGGCTATTATAAATTAATAATTAAATAATAAAAACTTACAATTTATTAAAGTTATTATTTTTATTATTTATATTTTTATTATTAATATTTTTATTATTTTTATTATTTATATTAACGTATTAACGTTAAATTAATTTTTTTAAGTTTAAAGTTTATAATAAATTATTATTATAACGTTTTTTTATTTAATATTTATATTAAATAGTTATTTATTTTTATTAAATATTAATTATTTCCGGTATATTTATAAAAAAACGAAATTAATGTAAACTTTTAAAATATAAGAAAATAATATAAAATTAATAAATCTTTTTAATTTTTTTGAAGTTAAAAGATTTTAAAATAAAGATTTAAAGTTTTTTATTTTATTTATTTATAGCACGGGCTACGTGTATAATTATTTTTTTATACTATACCTTTAAAAGCTTATATTAAAATACTAAGGGCGGAAAAAGCCCTTAATGTTCTTATTAAATACCTTCCTTAAGATTATTATTATTTCTTGGCCGGCCTTCCATAACATTTATTTATTACACCCTTACCCTTTACATCTTTCACCAAAATCCATCCACCTTTTTATTCCCAATATTTATTAATTAATTTTTATAAATTCTTTAATTTTATTTTTATTATTTATAAATTATCTTTATAATTATAACCTTTTTATTTAATAAAGTAATTAAAACCGTCCTTTATTTAATTAAAGCGGTGTTTTAATATAACCTTAGTTTCGTAAATAAAGTTACCATTATTATTTTACTTTGCTTTTATAAGTTTTGGTAGAAATATTTTTTAATAAAACAGATTTATTCCTTTTAATGTTAATAAAAGGTATATAATAAAAATTATAAAATATATATAAAAATTCTAAAATAAATCTAACTTATAAACTAAACGTTCCACTTGTTTTTTCACTTTTTATAATTTCGTACGTTATTATAAAAACTTCTTTAATAATTTTCCGGGAAAATAATAACCATTGTATAAATATAAATAAACTTCTTATCTTACGGTAAATTCCTAAAATGTATACTTTTTATTATAATAACGCTTAATTATAACCGCAATAAAATTTATTACTAACCATGCATTTTATTATAAATGTTCTTTTATGAATCTTACATCTTTAAACTTATTTATATTAATATTAATTAAAACATTTAATAAACTTAAAAATTTAAAACCAAAAAACTATTTATATAACATAAATTAAATCGTTTCGAAATATACATTATTTAAATTTTATTAAAAAAATAATAAAATATTTACTTAATTAAATTTTAAATTTATAAAATATTAGTAACGAATAATTATTTTAACCATTTAATTTTTTTATTTTAAAAATCCGTTACTTTAAAAATAATAAATAATAATTATTAATAAGTAAGTTTTTAATATTTTCCACATTCCTTTTTAAAAATTAAATGTGAATTTCCGGTTATAATTAAAAATAATCCCTTTCAGGATACCTTAATCGGAAAACATAAATTATATTATAAAAGTTATTACTTAATCCTTTATTATATATTTTTTATTTTTTAAAATAAACATTATCCTTTTTAATATTAAACAAAAAATAATTATTAAAACGTTATAAAAATTATAATATTTCTTATTGCTTTTAAGTTATTAAAGGGTTTTTTTATTATTTATTTTTAATAATTTTATAATAAAGTTTATAGTTATAATATATATAAGTAAAGGATTTTTTAACCGTATTAATTAATAATTTCCGGATGGTTTTATTCGTAACATTTAATTTAGTTAATATCCGGCATAATATTATAAATATTTATTTATTAAATATAATTTTTGCTTAAAAATATAACCCTTAAAATTTTTTATTATTTTACTTTTTTTAAAATAATATTTATTATCGTATACATCTTTAAATATTCCTTAAATCATCGCGTGCGGTATGCATAAATAATAAGTGCCATCGCATATTATGTTATAAAGTAAATTATTAATTATCTTAAATAAATACTTAAGTCGTAAAAAATTATCCGCGATTTTATCGTCCGAGCTTTTAATATTTATAAAAATCTTAAAAAATTTAATATTTTTTTTATATACTTTTAAAAATTACTACTTAAGTTTATTATTTATAATTACTTTTAAAGCCATTTAAACGTAATTTAAAACCGCAAGTTTATTAATTTTTTTAATATTAATTATAAAACTTTTAACATTTTAAAATATCTTAAAATAATTTAATATATCAAAGATAAAATTTAACCGTCCGGGTAAATAATATATTTATAAAGTATATTATAATAAATAAATAAATATGTTAACCAAACGTTTATTAACGTAATTTATTAACGATATATTAAATATAATTTAATTTATAATTTTTTTTATTATAATATAATTTATAAATATAACCATATAATTAATAAATAATTATATTATTATTTAAAACTTTTTAATTATTTATATTAAATAAGTTATTTTAAGTTTTAATAAATTATAATATATTTTAATTTTTAATAAACACTTATTTAAAAATATAACAAATTAAACTTATTAATAAAAAATTATCTTTCCTAAGGTTTATTTATAATTATTTTTAATATAAAAAACCATTATATTAAAGCTTCGTTTAAATAATTCATTTATTTATAAAAATAATATTTTATTAAAATTATAATAATAAAACGTTTAATTATAATATAAAGAATTTTATAAAATTTAAAAAAATGTTAACTCGGTTTTTATAA
Organism: Annulohypoxylon truncatum; assembly: GCF_022578515.1. NCBI lineage: Eukaryota > Fungi > Ascomycota > Sordariomycetes > Xylariales > Hypoxylaceae > Annulohypoxylon > Annulohypoxylon truncatum. Next base: position 725,895 of record NW_025953802.1, on the reverse strand, counting down.
GTTTATAATACGTTAATCGATAATAAACTTATTATTTTCCAAGGTTTTTATTTTATATTTTACCAACTTTTCGTTTTTCCGTAAGGAAAGCCGTTTTTTATTTTTACAATAATTTTATAAATTACACGTAATAAAAAATAAAAACGTATAAAAACTTTATAATTCTTAAATATTATTTAAGAACTTTTAATTAACAAAGGAAAATAAGGTTTTAAATTATTAATAATCATTCCTTAATTATTAATATACTAAAAACATTAACTTAAAAGCTTAAAAATTTTACGAAAAAATATTTTAAAAAAAACTTTTTAAAAAATATTAAAATTCCTTTTTTATAAAAAAAGTTAAAAATAATCTTTAAATAAATAAAATGCTCTTTTATTATATTTAAGAAAATAATTATATCGTTAATAAAAGTTTTAATATATATTATATATTTATAAAATAATTTATTTATATATTTTTAAATATACGCGGAAGAATTATAAAATTTTATTAATATAATTATTAATTATTTTAAGCTTTTATAATTAATTATTATAAAACGATTACGAAAGTTTTTATATATTAAAAATTAATGGAAGAAAATAATTACGTTTATAATAATAATATAATGTTTTTTTTAAAAGGATATTATAACTTTTAATTATAATAATAATAAATAATTATTAAGAATTATAATTTAATTTAAACTTTATAAGTTAATTATAACATGTTTTTTTTTTACGTTATGAATTATACGCCATATTATAAATATTAAGTAAATAAAAAATATAAATTCATTTATTTATTTTATTTAATTATTTTCGTGGAGGGTATTATAAGTTTTATTAAAAAATTTTTAATTTTTTTTATTTAAAAAATAAGATTTATTATTAAATTTTTAATGTTGTTATTTTTTAATAAGGAATATTTTTAATTATTTGTTTTTTAAAACGTTTATTATTCTTTAATTTTTTTATAATTATAAGTATAATAATGTTAAGTTTATTAATTATGTGGCGAATATATTATTCTTAATGTAAATGTGTATTTTATTTTTAATAAAGTGTTTAAATAGGTCCGTAAGTTTTTTAATATTTAATATAAAATATATTTTAAAAATTTTTAGTTTAAGATTTTTTTTTAATTTTAAAGGTATCTTTTAAAATTTTTAAATTACAATATATACCATATTTATTAAAGGAATTGGGTTAAGTTTAATTAACGTATTAACGGTTAAATTTAAAAAGTTTGTTTAAAACGTTTAAAGAACGGTGTCCGTTATTATTATTATAATAACCGGGGTTATATTAAATTAAATATTTATAATAACTTAAAGTATTAATAAAAGTTTAAAAGTGTTTTTTATTTATATAAACGTGGGTATTAAGTTTAATATTATAATACTTTTAATAAAAATATTTATACCGTTTATTATAATTATAACGGTATTTATATTTATTAATACTTTTATTATTAATAATAAAAATATAATTATAATTATAATAATAAAAATCTTAAACGCGGATACTTATAAATTAACAAAATATTTATTATTAATATTTTTTATAATAATATTTATTTAATTACTTTTTAAGATTATTATAAACTTATTTATAATATTTTTTATTATTATTATACGTAATATTTATACATTTATTATTATATTTATAATAATGTTACACGTGAATATAAAATAAAAATTATAATTTATTAATAATAATTTATAATTTATTTATATATAAGCATTTTATTTAAAAGTAATAATCATTTCTTATATATTTATTACTTTATAAATATAAAAATAATTATAAAATTAAACCTTAAAAAAAGTTTTGAAATTATTTAATTTAATAAAAAACACGGTTTAATTTTCGTAATAAATGTTTACCTTATGTAACTTAAGAAAGTTATTATTAATAAGTAAGTTTAATTTTATATTTATATTTATAATTTATCTTAATTTTATAAATATTATTATTTTAATTTTACCACTTTTATTTTCTTTTAAAATATAAAAATTAAATATTACCCACTTTAATATTTTTATTCGTTTATTATTAAAACTTATAACATTACTTTTTTATTACTTAATAATATAATTAAACTTGTTAAAAAATAATTAATTAATTATTATATAACCCGTTTTTAAATTAACACATATTTTTATATCTTTATTATTTAATTATAAATAAACTTTAATATGTAAATATATATAATTAAATAAAAAAAATCTAGTTAAAAAGTTAATTATAAAAGTTATTTTTATTTTAAAAAATTTCAAATTTTTCGGAATTTATTTTACTTATTTTTTTAATTTTAAAACTTTTCGTAGTATTTAATAAATACCATTTTTAATATTATTATATATATAAATGTATTAAAAGAATTTATTTTATAAATTAAACATTATTTAATAATAATTATATATTTAATAATTAAGGTTAATAATAAATAATATTTTAATTATTTTTTATATTAAATTAAAAATATATTTACATTTATAATAACATTTTATTTATATAAAAAAAAAGTTTTATTTATAATGTTTATAATTTATTAAAATATTAAATATATAATTAATAAAATTTGCGTTATTTTTAAACTTAAAATAATTAAATAAGCCATTTAAAGAAATTATTAGCAAGGTGTTAACTTTATTTAATTAATGGACACGTTTTTTATAATTTATGTCTTTTCGGCATTATTTATTTCCACGTTTATTATTATAATTTTAACTTTATTTACGCTTGTTATCCCGTTGTTAACAATCCTATTTATTATCATTATAATAATTATTATTATAATTTTTATAATAATTTTATTAGTAATCTTAATTTTAATCTTAACACTCATTTTTATAATTATCTCGTTTATTATTTTATTAATCACTTTTACATTTATAACTATAATTATTCCAATAATCCTAATTATCGTTTAATTAATATTAATTTATATTTTTATAATACCTTTTAATTCGTTAAATATTATAATATAATATATAATATCTTTTTTTCCATTAATTTAAATATAAAAATTTAAATTAACTTAATAAAAATAAATTTTCCATTATTTTTATTATAATAAACTTATTCCTTTTAACTTTTTTTTATATACGTTTTAAAGTCTTCGGTTTTATATAATACATAAAAAAATTATTAGATTTTTAACAACATCCCGGTTCAAATAATTATAATAATTTCGTATCAATTTTAATTATTTAATTTTATTATTTTAAATATTTTTACATATCGGATTTTTTTTTAAATATATTTATATATAATATTTTTTCCTTCCATTAATTTTTTTACATTTAAAATAATTTTTATAAAAAATAAAAATGTAATACTTAAATTTAATTAAAAATAATTTTTTAACCGTATTAATATTTTATTTAAGTTTTTTTATCTTATTATTTCACATTATTTAATAATTAATTTATTACTTTATTAATTAAAAATAAATCTATTTAATAAGGTTAAAAATAAGGTTAAAATTTACCATTTATTTTCTTAATTTATTAACGGGTTTTTTTATATAAAATAAACTTAATTAAAAAAAAAATATATATTAATAAAAACAATATTTTAACTATTTATAATAATACCATAATTATAAAGGTTATTATAATTTAAGTTAAATTATCCCACATTATCTTTTTTTAATTTCATGGAAAATTAATTATTATTCGTAAAGAAAATATTCGCGATTTTTAATGGTATGGTATCATTTTTTTAAATATTAAACTGCCAATTACAATTGCCGTTATTTATAAATTATCGCAATATAAAGTTATCGGATTTACGCAAAAATATTTCCATTTAATCATTTATGTAATTTATTTATTTATTTATTTTAACATATATTTTTTTCATAATATATTTTAAACTATTATTATTAATTTTAAATACCACGAAATATTTATTAACACTTAATTTTATTTATGAAACATAAAAATTAAAAATATTTATTATTAATTTTAAAGTTTTTTTTAAAGATTTTTCCGTTATTATAAACGGTTTACCTTAATTTAACGCCAATTTATTAATAATTTACTTATTAATCATTTTTTAATAACCCGTTTACGAATAATAAATTCCATAAAATATTAATAAATATTAAAATAAAATGATTATAACAGTGTAAAGAAAATAAAAAAAAAAAAGAAAATGCGGGAAAATATATAAAATTAATAATAAATACTTAATATTTAAAATTTTTTAAAAAATTATAAGCTTATACGTAATTTATAAGTTAATAATAAATTAATTTACATAATTACACATAAATTTATAAAAAATTTTATAACTTAAAAAATAATAAATTAATTTTAATAAGTTATAAAAAATTTTTAATAAAAAATAAAAATTAAAAAAAAAATTTTACGAATATAAATACTTTTTAATTCTTAAAGGTTTTTAAATAAAAAATCCGTTCACGGATTTTATTTATGAATAATACTTAACACATATTTTATGTTAAGTGTAAATAAAATATATAAAAGTATTATTTACACGAAATTAAATCTTAATTAAGGTTTAATAATCGATATAATAAAATAATAATTTATAGGAAATAATTTATATCTTTAATATGTAAAAAATGTGTAAAAAATAAAATTACGGAAATGATTTATTAAGGAAAATTATATCATTAATTCGCGTAATAAGCCGTGTGAGTAAATTAATAACAAAAATTAATATAAGTTTAAAACGTTTATAAAAAGAATAATATAATATAATAAATTTTAAAAAAAAAACTTTCTAAAATTATTAATTTAATATAAACCTTTAAAATATAAGAAAATAATATAAAATTAATAAATTTTTTTAACTTTTTTAAAGTTAAAAAATTTTAAAATAAAAACTTAAAATCCTTTATTTTATTTATTTATGGCACGAGCCACATGCATAATTATTTCTTTATATTATACCTTTAAAAATTCACATTAAAAATATATTATATAATAATTATAATTATAAAATAAAAAATATAATTAATATAATAATTATAAAAAATAAATAATATAACGTTAATAAAATATATAATATTATATAATCCGGAAAATATAATAAGTTTTTAAAAAAATATATTTAATTATATACGTGGATAAATTTAAAGTATATATTAAAACGTTAACTTTATAACGCGAATAATAAGTTAATTAATATGCGTGATAATTTTTTATTAATTTTTTATTAATTATTTATTAATTAAATAAAATTTTTTTATTAATTAAATAAAAATTATTTATTAATTAAAAAAAGTTTAAGCGTAATATATCCTTCGGACGAATAAAATAAAATTAAAAAAATATAATAAAATAATATTAATATAAATTTAAAAATAAATTAATATATTATATTATTAATATAAATTTTCGATATTTTATAATTCTTTTAAATTATATTAAAAATATATTTAAAATAATTTATAATAAAAAACATTATTTTAAATTAATAAAAATATTTTATAAATTAATAAATATATAAATATAAAATATAATATATAAAATTAAAAAATATATTAATTAATGTTTAAAATATATAAAAAATTAAATTAATTAATTAAGCTTTAAAAAAAAATTATTATTTATAAATTTTTTAATAATTTTATATTATATTATTATATAAAATTTTATTATTAAATTATTAAAAATATAAATAAAAATAAATTTATAAATAATAAAAAGTTATAAATATTTTAATATATTTTTTATAATAATTTATAAATTTAATAAGAAATTTATTTTTATTTTAAATAATATTAATTATATAATTTAATAATAAATTAAATAATTATTTCGTATAATATTATTTTATAATTAAAAAATATTAATAAAAATAATATCGGATAAAAATTTAAAGTTTATATTTAAAATTTAATAATATATTTTTATATAAATAAATTAAATTTATAATAAATATGTTTTATTATTTTTAAATAAATGAATAATTTAAAAGATAAAATTAAGAAATAAAATTAATAATTTATTATTATTAAATAATTTTTAAAATATTATAAATTAAAATTATTTTAATATTTTAATATAATATTAATAATATATATTTTTTTATATTAAAAAAAAGTTTAAATAAAGTTATATTAAGTTTTAAATTAAAATTAATTATATTTATATTAAATATATTAATAAACGTTTTTAATTTCGAAACGATATAAAAATAATTTTAAAAAAAAAAATAAAAAAAACCTTAAATTTTATTATAATAAATGTTAAAATATAATATAATAAAACTTATAAAGTTATAAAGTTTAAGGTTAATAAAATTATATACTTGCGTTTATATTATAATTATAAATTATTAAAGAATTAATTTAAAAAATATAAAATATAAAAAATAAAACTATTATTTATAATAAAAAAATTAAAAATTTAATATATAAAATTAATATATTTCCGTTATAACGTATATATAAAGTTATAAATATATTATAATTATATAAAATATTATAAAACTTAAATTTTTATAATAAAAAATTATTAATATTTAAACGTGTTATAATATAAAAAAATATAAATAAATAAATATTATATAAAATTAAAAAACTTATAAACCGTTAAATTAATAACCGAAAAAAATAAAAATATTTAAAACATTTAATATATTAAAAAAAATATATTAATATATATAATAAATAATATTAAAAGAAAATTTTAATAAAAAATATAATAAAACTTATTAATTAATATAACCGATATTATTTATTATTATTAAAGGAATTAAAAGTTTTAATATTATAATTAATAATTATAACATTAAATAAAATTTAAATATTATTATAATTAATAAATATAATATTATATAATGTAAAAAATTTAATATCGTTAAACTTAAAATTATTAACGTTTAAAATATTTTTTTAAAATAATATTAAAATTATTTTTATATTTTTAAATATTATATTATTAAAAATTATATTTAATTTTTCGTTTCTTTTAAAAAAATATTATATTTAAATTATATTTTTAATAAAAACTTAATTAAAACGTTAATTAAATTTAAAAAACTTATTAATATAATTATAAAAATATAATTTCTTTTTATTAAAAACCAGGGAAATTAATAAAATATTTATATTTTAATTATATATTTAAACCACGTTAATATAATAAATAATTTTTTTTTAAAAATTTTTAATTAATTTAAATTTAAAATAATTAATTATTATTTATAATATTATTAAAAAATTTTATTATAAATCCGAATATATTTTTAAAAATATTTTATTTTAATAAATCCGAACTTAAATAAATTTATATTTATTTCGGAAATTAAAAATAAAATAAAACCCCCGTAAAAAACTTAATAATATAATATCCCTTATAAACTCGGGCACATAATTAACATAATATATATTACGGTGTAAAAAACAATAATGTTTCGATTATTTAACATAATAATATAAAAATATATTATATTTTATTAATGAATTTATTAAAAGTTAATACCGGTAACATCATTTAAAATGATCCTCGCCCTTTTTGCGAACGATAGTGAGTCACCGTCAGCAATTGCTCTGGAAGTAACCAATCAGGTGTCCATTTTCACTAACTTCCATAGTAAAGAAACAAAGCAGGAGCAGCGGTCAGAGTCATCGTGGCATCATAAAGATGAGCAACTCCGCGGCGAGCACCAGGCCTTCGCTCTTTGCGGATCGACTCCTCTGATATTTAAACCCTCGACTGTGCAGCTTCGATGAAGGGACATTTGAACCAGTCTGCAAGACACCAGCATATTTGCCAGTCTACCAACCTCGACATCAAACTTCACAAAGCAGATTCACTCAATTTTATAAAATGTCGTCAACCGAGCACACCGTCATCTCTCCCGCCATTCTCTATTGGGGTACGCCAGTGGTTTTGGTTACGTCCGAAAACGAAGACGGGACAAGCAACATTGCACCCATGTCTTCTGCATGGTGGCTTGGCCACTCGTGCATGCTTGGGCTTGGGGCCGAATCCAAGACCACCCAAAACATTATACGGACGAACGAGTGTGTCCTCAACCTGCCGAGCGATTCTATGGGAGACTTTGTCAATAAGCTAGCTGATACAACCGGCCTAAGTCCTGTTTCCAATTCCAAGGCTGCGAGAAATTACAAATTTGTGAAGGACAAGTGGACAAGAGCCGGGTTACACTCGCAGCCTTCCAGTCTTGTTACTCCGTGGCGAATCGCCGAGTGCCCAGTACAGATGGAGTGTCGGGTGGTCCAGGTCAATGAACTCTGGAAAGACCTTCCGGATCGTAGCGGGCTCGCGCTGGCAATCGAAGTCCGAGTGCTACGGATCCACATCCTGCAGAACCTCCGGATGGAAGGATATCCGAATAGGGTCGATCCAGACAAGTGGCGGCCATTATTTATGGCATTCCAAGAGTTTTATGGCCTGAGAGATAGCAAAGTGATTCCAAGCGTCCTGGGTCGGATATGTGAAGAGAAGTACCGGGCACTCACTAGGAGCGATGTTGTCAAGTTGCCTGGGGACGATGATGATCAGATTGTAGTTGTTGAGGACGACGCGTGATTTCTCGTATTTGGAACTTGAGGATAATCAATTAATTGATTGGATAGACCTGGACGGTGTATATCAGCGCGTAAGACCGGTCCTACTTGTCGTCAGGTGCAGCAATTTAGCCAGCCAGTAAACAAAGCCTGTTTCGAGTGTAATAGAATGTAGACGTGTCAGATCCATGTTTCTCCCAAGGTACCGTGTTTCTTTCTTTGGCCATGGCCACCATCCTCCCATGGGCATATCGTCATAAATGGCATTATACGACTGCTCCGGTTGTAAGGCTTGGTACCCGTAAACATATTCTTTCCCGCCGACGCTCCAAGCAAATGTATGGCGTATATCATCCATGGAAAGCTCTTCTAGCCGTACATCTGCTAAAGTCTTGAACTCTGCCGCGTAGATCTGGAAGCGAGCAACCCATCGGCAAGGCATTTGAAGGTCGCGTAAAAAGTAATTTCGGCTTAGCTTCAACCCTTTGCTTTGGAGCCACTCATTTATGGTCCCGTCTAACTCATTATGGGGTTCATAGGGTCCATCAGCACTAATGTATCCGTCCTCCCACTGAACATTATTCAACGACCAGTAAAGACCTTCTCGCATAAGCTGCGGGACGTTGTCGCATTTGAAAAAGAGCCGAGCATACCATAGTGGCGCTCGAGGTGTATTTGGTGGATCAGGACATAAAGCTATCTCGATGGTTTCCTTAGTTTGGGTCTCGAAGTAGAACTGACCGTGTGTCGCTGGTGGTGGTACTGGAAGATTGCAATACTCCGGAGGTGCTACCTCTGCCATTGGTGAATGTGTCGTGCCTGGACCCGGATCCGAATACACTGTTTCTTGAGTCACGACTCGATGCGGAGAAGCCATAGTTGTCGTGTTGCGATTTCGTGTATCGGTCTTGCCGGGACGAATTCGGAATCAAGAGCATCGGGCGACGCCTGCTCTTATAGGAGGAATGGGGATGTTATATGCTAAGTCAAACCATGACGCCCAGGCGGGAAAGCTTCCTAGTGAACTCAATTGGCACCATAGGGAAACATAGGGAAATAGGGGAAGTAAAGTCTCATAAAAACTTTACTTTGTAGTCATTTGAGCATTGGTAAACGCTAATTTAATGAGAAATTATTAAATTTATTTATAAAGTTTAGCACATTTCTTTGATAATCAATTCTACCTATACCACAAGGTTATCTAGCAATGGCACCTGAGTTAATAATTATATCGGATTCTGAGTGATTTATATGATCGCGACCCCTTAACAATGATATGAGAAACCGAAGCGGAAGCTGCAGAGGGTTAAATCGAACCCAATCCACCATTATGATCCTTCTATGCAGAAATCAACTATTATTTTCTCTTTCTACACACCAACTCGTTTCAAACAATTAACACTTGTAATCTATCACATCCATCACAAAATGGATAATATCAGTATAAGCATGTGTTTCCTAAGACTTTCGATATTTACTCATTGATCACCGACACCCATTGCTTATATGGAACTCGTAGTATCTTCTATGCTGCTGAGATCCTTCCAGCTCTCCGTTAACCTCCTCAGCCACCTCATAATACTATCCCAGGTATCTCCTCCGCGTCCTCTGACCCATTGGAGCCCTCGACCCCTTCGGGGCCCTCTAAAGAGCTTCAAGCGAACACCGGAAACCCGAACCCCTCCTCAGCGAAGTAAGTGTTTATTATGTGCCATGGTATGTATATACACTAAATAGTGTCACGAGGCGGAACTAAAGGACTATGAAACATCGATGTTATTGTGCGAAGAGCTCCCAACTATTCCCTACAAGGGAATACGGTACACATACATGGACCTTCCTTTGCCAACGCTTTAGAGCCAATCTGCTAGCAGACCCTTCTAGAGTCACCTAGGAACATCGTGGGCTCTTCACCGGCCGACCTCCGACCCTTCTGGGATACCAAACCAGCTCTGGGAGACCTCTAGCTACCAGCTCCAACACACGAGGCTACTGGAAAATAGGGCTCGTTTTAGGAGACCCTCCCACATAAAGCGAACGGTTTGGTACGTCCAAGAGACAGGGAAGGGCAATGAGGACAAGGCGGGAACGGGTTCGCATGAGAGGGACGGCGGGGAACAAAAGGCGGCTGAGAGGAGTCAGGGCGAAAGTCTAATATCGCACTTGATATGGACGGCCGAGCTAGTCGTCATTTGTGCGTCAATCATCGCGGTAGTCTCAGTATCCGTAGCGGCCTTCCTTCTTTGGGCCGCAAGACCCCAGGATTGAGTTAAGCGATATTTTCATACACGATCTTCTTTCTTAGAATTCTTGGTAGTTGAACGCATGTACGACTTACGTGGAGCAACATAAAAAAAACTCTTCCTGCACACATCTCGTTCCCTGAGCGAGAGTATACCTGGTTTACGAAGGGATATTATCATGTGACATCCCTAGTACTAGATAACACTCTTTGTTGAACCTTAAGTTACCTTAGAACTTAGAAGAAACATCATCATTCTACCACTTATAGCATTCATCTTGCTACAGATATGATATTAAAAATGGTTCTCCTACGAATAATCCCGATAACCCCGGGTGGCTTGCCTTAAACTCCGGTATCTCCCAAGGCCGATAGCCGTTCCATCTAATTTCTGTCCTTGAAATCTACCTATTAACCTACCTTCCTAGATTGTTACACCATCCTACTTTGGGCCGCCCCATTTCGCTATACCAAGCAAAGCTTAGTATAAATTGGAGCTTACCTATTCCTGGACGACATGGGTAGGTATGTACTTGCTGAGGTCAGTTATCGTTAGTTTTACCGTCGCCCCTTTAAGAACCTTTTTTAATTATTTTATTATTATTTTATTTTTAATTACTACTGTCAATTATTATTGGCCTCGGCGATAGTTTCGAATATAAAATGAAGCTCATGCTCATGTTTTAGAATCAGCTTGATTGGTTGTCCAGAATGATTTCAAGATTAAGAAGGAAGGTGGTCGATTATTATATTGTGATGCGCATGGGAGGATGGAAGGACAGTGGAAGATACGGACGGCTCTGAATTTAGGGAGAAAGACGTGTACCAATCGCAGCGTTCTCGGTGTTATTACTATTCCTAAACTGGTGACTGTACAAAATACGGCGCGTGGAAATCAGAAAGACTTGGAAAATCAGGAAAACCCATAGAATACGGAACGCGACGATTGAAGGGTTGATGCCGCTTTTTTTTACGAAGGCAATTTAAAACTTGGCTTGAACCTTTGGAAGCCGGATTTATTAAACATATTCAAAGTTCACTACCGTGAAATCCGTCATCATACCGGCCCTATGAATCCATGGATGCATATCGGTCTTATCGGGATCTGTGGGGACCCCACGTGCTAGACCTTGGAATGGCAAATGAACCGCGATCGTTGCAACAAGATTTGTGACTAGCTGACTAGCACGATGTGGAGTGGAAATCATCCATGCGCCAATTTCGACTCCAAGCCTTTGTCTAGACTCTCACAGGGGAAAATGTAACGCTGGCAAGGATGGCGGAGTTGACGATGGAGCTCTCATCGGCGGCTCTGTCATGTCGGCCGTTTTTAAGACTCGGCCTCTGTCCACTAAAGTCGGCCCGTTGTTGAGAACGGCCGGAGGAGGTGAATCGAGACGAGGTTCAATTGTTGCCAGCTCCATGTGATCGCCACCGGTAACAGTAATTCCATAAGAAGACCGGTATATCCAAGCTGGTTCTCTCCTTTTTCTTCTTCTCTCGCCAAGCCTCTTACGCATCCGCGTCCTTACTGCCCCCTTCCCAGATTTCCCAGATAGGTGCTCAGTCACGCGGCACGCACACCGGCGGCAACCATGCAGACCCCACGGGCTTCGCTCGCTCTTCTTGCCCAGCTGGCTACTTTGGCCTTCTCGGCAGATGTGGATGACTGGAAGACGAGAAACATCTACTTTGCTTTGACAGACCGCATAGCCCGCAGCAGCACCGACACGGGAGGCTCCGCATGCAGTGACCTTTCGAATTATTGTGGCGGCACTTTCCAGGGCCTCCAGTCCAAGCTAGATTATATTTCTGGTATGGGGTTCGATGCGATCTGGATCACCCCCGTCGTGACAAGTAAGTTCACTTGTACTGCTTCTAACGCCCTTCGGCCCCGACGTGGTTGATTGTTATTAACTGTATACGAACAATAGACAGCGACGGCGGATATCATGGATACTGGGCTACGGACCTGTGAGTGACCTGTGCTTTTCTCTTGAAACGGAACATGGCTTCTATGGTCACGAATGATCGGACTTAATATCCTGAGTATACGATAACTGATGTGGATACCATAACGCAGATACAGCATCAATTCGAACTACGGTACGGCCGACGACCTAAAGGCGTTTGTGAACGCCGCCCATGACAAGGTATGCTAAACGATGCCGTTGCCGTGAGCATGGTGTAAGCTGATCTCGAGTTTTGTAGGGCATGTATGTCATGGTCGATGTGGTTGCGAATCACGTTGGCCCCTCGACTATCTCGGATCACCAGCCGTCGCCGCTCAACGAAGACAGCTCCTATCATTCCGAATGCACGATCGATTATTCGAACCAGACCAGCGTGGAAAACTGTTGGATTGCAAATCTTCCGGATCTTGACACACAGAGCTCCGACATCCGTTCGCTCTACCAGACGTGGATCAAGTGGCTCGTGACGGAGTATGCTTTCGACGGCGTTCGCATCGATACGGTGAAGCACGTAGAGAAAGACTACTGGCCCGACTTCTCTGCCGCTGCTGGCGTGTACACGATTGGCGAAGTGTTCGACGGCGACCCAGCCTACGTTGCGCCTTACGCCAGTCTCATGTCGGGATTGCTGAACTACCCCATGTATTACCCGATGAACGCCTTCTACCAGCAGACAGGGTCGAGCCAGGCGCTCGTGGACATGTTCAACACGCTCAGCTCGTCGTTCCCCGACCCTGCCGCGCTGGGCTCGTTCCTGGATAACCACGACAACCCCCGATGGCTAAATACGAAGAACGACCTCTCGCTCATCAAGAACGCTCTCGCGTACGTAATCCTCGCGAGAGGTATCCCTATCGTGTACTATGGAACCGAACAGGCCTACTCGGGCGGTGCGGACCCCGCTAACCGCGAGGATCTTTGGAGGAGCAGCTTCAGCACGAGCTCCGCACTCTACCAGGCCATCAGTAAATTGTCGGCTGCCAAGAAATCGGCAGGTGGTCTTGGTGGCGACGATCACACCCATCTGTACGTTGCCAATACTGCGTATGCCTGGAGTAGGGAAGGAGGCAAGCTTGTTGTTCTCACGACCAACAGCGGACTTGGATCGAGCGGAAACTACTGTTTCAATAGCCAGGTCGCCAACGGGTCCTGGAACAATACCTTCGGTTCTGGGACAGTCACTTCGGATGCGAACGGAAACGTTTGCGTGGGCGTCACCAATGGCGAACCTGTTGTACTACTTGCCTCCTGAAGTCATTCCTGACCTAGGGCGGTATAGTATGCATGTACCTAGTTAGAAGGATGGGTAGTATGACACGATGGCACGATGGTCACGTATGCGATGCGATATATGTACTAGTTGAATCCAATTTTGTCTTTCGGGTCCGAGAAAAAAAGGGTCCGTTGGTGGCACAGGAATATTATGTATCAAGTAGGTACTGGTGGATACGCGTCGGACTCGGACTTGGGTGATCGCCGTGTACTCCGGCAATCCCGTCTCGCTTCGATGCTCCGAACACCGACAATCAAATGCTATATGCACATATACCAATATATATAGGAATAGCTACAGATATAAATAAACATGTGTTACTATAATGTATATGGGACAAATTTCCCATGCTGTCCATATTTTAATTGGAAACCGATTATATAAAGTACGGCGACTTTCGCATGGTAACTTATATGAACAAGTCTCTTAAGAAAGGATTGTTGAATAGTTGAATATTCTGCTGATCGCTTGTGTAACCTCGTAGGGGAAGTCCGTCCAAATTTTCCATATTTATTCATATTATTTATACTATTATTCATAATACTCGTCGTATGATTCATTCCTTCAAAAATTCTTCACTATTCAACCTCGCCTTCCCCCGTCTTGTGTTTCGATCGCTAGACGCATCGTAACCCTACCTAGGTAACTACCTACGAAGACAACGTCCCCTTGTACCACTCTACGTCAAGTATGAATTACACGTTACTCTCTACCCGCTTGTCGCGAGGCATAAGTGGCGTTGCTGTCGCAGGCGCCGGCGCCGGCCTGTACTACACGTATATGAGAAGTGTCGTTCACGCGGACTCGGGTGCGTCAAAGCGTGCCTTCGGTAGTGGCCCGGCTTTCTTATCCCTCGAACTTGAAAGCACCGAGACCGTAAACCACAACACGAAACGGTTGCGTTTTAAGTTGCCCGAACCAGATTCCATCAGTGGCTTGACACTAACATGTAAGTGCTCTCATGAGTGTGGCAAGCATATCCTATCATAGGTCCTCCATCACCGCTGACTAACTTGAGAAAGCCGCTCTCTTGACATTTTCTTGGCCCAAAGGTAGCACATTTCCTGTCTTGCGACCTTACACACCAGTAAATTCTCTAGGTGGGTTAAACTGTAGCATCTTATGTCATCGACAGATCCCGTCTAACCTCCTAGGATAGATGAGCCTGGCGCTATAGAGCTCCTGGTAAAACGATATCCGACCGGGAAGCAAAGCACGCACATTCACTCTTTGCAACCTGGAGATTCACTGCGGTTCGTAACCTGCTTGCCGGGGTATAATTGGCAGCCGAATAAGCATTCGGAGATTATGCTCATCGCCGGAGGAGCCGGTATCACTCCTGCTTACCAACTTATCCGGGGCATTTTGCAAAACCCGGACGACCACACCAAGATCACGCTTGTATTCGGAGTCAATACGGACGCCGACTTACTCTTGAGGAAAGAATTCGACGATTACAAGACTCGCTTCCCAAGTCGCTTCCAGGCAGTCTATACGGTCAGCCAGCCTGTGGACGGCTCGCCAT
This sequence comes from Annulohypoxylon truncatum, assembly GCF_022578515.1. NCBI lineage: Eukaryota > Fungi > Ascomycota > Sordariomycetes > Xylariales > Hypoxylaceae > Annulohypoxylon > Annulohypoxylon truncatum. The sequence goes on along the minus strand of NW_025953802.1, from coordinate 710,377 downwards.
TCCGAAAGGGGTATGTTTCTAAAGATTTGCTAAAGGAGATATCACCAAGTGCAGAAGACTGCAAAATATTCGTGTGCGGACCGCCGCCGATGGAGGAGTCTCTTGTAGGGAGCAAGCGGAAGCCGGGGATATTAGAAGAACTCGGATATCGGAAAGACCAAATTCATAGGTTCTAGGCCGGTTGACTAATTCGATACATTACCTTATCTCGTGAAGAGAGAGGTTAATCAACATTAGGTTATTTAGAAAAACATAATTTTATATCCAAAGAATCGCTCTCTACATAGCCAAGGTGATAAGACTTATCTTGGAGTCAAACTAGAGCTTATTGGAAGCAGTTTCGTGTAAAAGGAAAATTATACCTATATTCCTATGTTTGATTCATTAACAGCCGTTTCCCGTAATTAAGACTCTCATTGTCTTGCTGTCCCTGACCTCTTAATTTCATATTGACCGTTGCTTAACTCCCGAGTGCTCCAAAGGAAAGACAGCCGAAACATCGATGTAACAAGGAGAAAAGGGGCTTATGGTTAGTTAGTTATAAAATTGTTAGCAGTAGTATCTTCCTTATTCTTGATTTAAGCCGCAAGTCTATTGAATCCAAAGGGATTCCTTCGGTTAAAAAGTTTGCTCTGGTTAGCTAATCTTTCACTGTCACAGTCATCATTCTCGCCTAGTCGGCTGAGTCAAACGAGAGCTGGCATGAATGAGAGTTGGTTGGAAAGTACTTATGTATCTATAAGGGAGAAGTTGTGGGACAAATAGAGAAGGACTGGTCGGCCTAATAGGCGTTGAATCCAAACCCCTATTTGTTCTACTATCTAGTGTTTAAGAGATGTGTGGTATTCCAATTTCTACGCAAGTATATCATAACCTGTGTCTGCACTGAGGTCTACTTAAGGTTCAAAGTGCTCGTAAGTATTGTTTGGTTCCTAATTAGATCTCGGTATTTCTTGAAGCGGCTAACCTATGGCTATTTCCCCAACCTATCTCCATAATAACCAGAGCCTACACGGTACGTCCGTCTGTCAAAGGTGAAGATCAACCTTGGTCAACCGAGACTCGGAGATATCCCTTCCTTGTCTTCATGCTCAAACTATCCCGGATGGCCACCTACGTGAGAGAACAGGTTATATAGACATTATAACTGTGTCAAATGTGGTTATAGTCTAGTTCTAGTAGACAGCAAGTTTCTGTGCTTGCAAAGATGAGACGGATATGTCGGATATGTCACACCAACTCCTTGGGTTACCTTGTCCTTGACTATTTAGCCGGCGTCTGGCGATCATAAAAGCCAAGGCTTTCTGCCCCTAAAGAGGCAATCGCTTAGGAGGTTGCAACATAAGCCTGGCGGTTGTATTGCGTTGAGTCTCAAGTAAAGGCGTGGAGCATTAAGTGCGTGCTACTTTGCCGGATTTTGGCTATGGTAATGAACCGTAGATTTCCTACGGATCAGAATTTTCTCAGAATATGTATATGAGCAACGGCTGGCGAGAGATCGACATTTGACATGAATTAATAGTCTACCTATGCTACATGACCCTATGACTGAATGTTCTGCGTCAATCGTACAAGTTTAACGATAGAAAGTGCCCGTACTCGATTCTTGGCTGCGCTTGGCCCCATCGGCCCCCCTTTGGCCGCAACGCTGATCAATCCAGCTCAATATCTCGCCCTAGTTTATCTCCGTCCGAACCAGAAAACCAAATTTGGGAAATTCTACAGCTAATATTTGCTCTGTGGCTGCTATACTTATAACCGACCTATGGTGCCAATAAAAGTCTCCACGGATCACTTTACATACATACCAGTAATTCTCTCTTCTACGTAATGTTTACTAAAGATGTGTATCCGAGCTGATTCGTGTATAAGACACATTTGCGCCATAGGCCTAATTACATTTGTAGGCTCATGCGCTGCATATCACGGTCAAATTCCTGCTGTTGTCAGGCAATGCCCCCTGGATGTCCCGGCAATATTACAATCACAACACCAGCTAGGATGTCCGCAGCCAGTTGACGGGAATACAACTCGCCAACCCATTGACTGGTCACCTTGGACGCACTTGCCGCAATGTGTACATGCAGAGGCGTTGAATGCGACCAAGTACTGCGTTTTTACTAATTCTCGGCATGGGAATGGAGGCATTAGTATGATCACTACACCTGAAACAGCCGCAGACAGTATCGAGATATTGAACGACTCTGGCTATACCCATACAAAATCATTCACATCCAATAATGACGCTGAAGCGGCGTTTGAGGTCATCGAACTCCCCGGGAAAGGAAAGGGGGTAATTGCGAAACGCCGTATCAACCGTGCCGAAGCAATCATGGCAGATTGGGCTTCGATGATGGTTGACCTGAACTTCCCGACTTCTGTAAAGCGAGCGCAGGGATATCGGCTCCTTCACCTAGCTACCGATCAGCTATCGGACCCAGAGCGTGTGCTCCACTTAGCTCGCAGCAGTTCGTTCTCAGCCGACATCGTAGAAGACATACTTCGAACCAACGCTTTCTCCTATACCCTGGCTGGGGACTCACATATGGCTCTCTATCCTAAGGTTTCGGTGAGTTTTTCTAGCCTACCATGATCACCTTCCGCGCTGCCGAATAACTGACAAACAAGTAGAGAATTAACCATGCTTGCCATCCAAAGTAAGTATGAAGCAGGTGAGACTGAAATATGCGAGAAACTAAGGTGATTTGGTAGCGCATTCATAAGATTTACGCCATCGAGCTTGGCCGTTAGCGTTGTTGCTTTGAGAGATATCCAGCCGGGGGAGGAGATAAGTATTACATGTACGTATGGCCGAAATACTCTTTTCTTCAGTGACGAGACACATAACTGACGAGACCTTTCTGAATCTGCCTTAGATGTACCTCTGGGGAAAACACGCGAAGAGCGACAGAAAGGTTTACAGAAATGGGGGTTCAACTGCACATGCTCGCTCTGTACAGCATCCAAAGCCGAAATTGCCGCATCCGATTATCGTAGATCGAAGATCAAGGATATGCGTCAAGAAGTCATGAAGGCGGTCGAAGCTTGGGATGGGACTAAGGCTGTCAAGCTCACGCGCGAGGTGCTTGAGTTGATGCGCGCAGAGGATCTTGCACCGCTTTATGCTAGTCAGTACGAGATAATGGCGCGGCTATATTGGAAAGCGAGGGACAAGGAGACGGGGACCAAGTACGCAAAGATGTCAATAGACACGTTAGTGGACCAGGGATATCTGGAGGACAGCCCAGGTGCACTCCCGATGTTGTTGGAGACCTTTGACGACTAGCCAGGGAATTTCTATCGTTTTACCCGTTTGGAATAATTAGATTTTGGGGTCTTCCTCGTAAATACATAGGTACTTATAAATGCAACTATCAGATAAATTATACCTGCCTACTAGGTACTATGATCGTCTGAGGGCCTAACGCCCCCGGTCTCGGTATCTAGCGCATGTAATTACCCCAATTTGCATTTACCCCGACCCTAAGCGAATGTTTATCATAAGGTACGTTCGATATTCATTTAAGATACTTATACCGTTCAATGTTCTTGTTGCTAAGTGCCGCCTGCATCTAGCTTGAATCGTGGTAGGAGTATCGGCCTACAATGGGTGACGCACAGGCTCTTTTCTCGGCTTCACTTATCTCACCGGATATCATTCACTCTCTACCAGATGGCTTCGCGATCCGTCCGTTAGAGAGAGGCGATTATGGCAAAGGGTTCTTTGACTGCCTGCGCGTCCTTACGGTGTGTAATGTTAAGCTTCCCCTGCTTCAGCTTAGCTTGTCTTGGGAGTGAGAACTCCCCCGTCGAGCTAACCAGGGATTGTTTGTTTTCGAGGCATACTTAAAACTCCTACAAATCTTCCCCAAAGAATGAATTATTGACTCATGTTGATACAGTGGGTCGGAGATGTTAGTGAAGTAGACTTCATCGAACGCTTCGACGAAATGGTGGAGTCTACGGGTACATATTACTTTGCGGTCATCGAGCATGAGAATCGCATCGTCGGAACAGGCGCCTTAGTGATAGAGAAGAAGTTGTACGTTCTTATACTTACCCTTATCACGACCATTGTTCAGATATCTCACCAGAACAGCATCCATGGTCGCGGAAAATGCGGCCATATCGAAGAGATTTCGGTGGCCAAAGAGCACCAGGGGAAAGGGCTCGGTCTGAAGATGATTCGAGCTTTAGACTCGGTGGCTGTCAATCTAGGCTGCTACAAGAATATACTCAATTGTGGTCTACGTAATGAGCCTTTTTACGTTAAGTGCGGGTACCATAACTCTGGCATAGAAATGTCGCGCTACTTTGAGGCAGAGCGTGATGATTACCATCGAGGCTGAGAGAGAGAGAGAGAGACGGTGGAAGCGCGAATATCATAGGGAGGGTAAATGTCAAAGAGGGCTTCTCCCTCTTCCTAGATACCTATCTATATCCCGAGAGGAACTTTACTGGTAATAAGAAGGGGGTGGAGAGGGGGGGTTGCTGCTCAAGACTACATACATAAATGTTATATTCTCATTCAACATGATGCCATTGGTAATAAGACGCGAAAGCCTCTGGAGTAGCTTGCCATACGTAATATACTCTATGTTTAAGTCTAGCTCTAGTTGTCTAAGTGTTGTCAAGGTTTGCTATAAGCAGTAGCAGAAGGTTCTACCAAGGAGTACAACGTGGTGATCCTATTTTGTCATGTTCACGCAGTAGCACCATAGGATAGAATGCGACAGCGTACAGAGTATGTACATATAATTCTGACACAAATTATCGACCATGAAACTTAGGACCAGTTAGCAATGCTTTTTTCCCTCCCGCCGTTTTTTGCACAGGGCGTTTCGTTTTCTTTCGTTTTCTTCTTTTTATTTTTATTTCCAATTTTTTCTTTCTAGGAAAAAATCTTGGAACCTAGTATATTGTGCCTGATACAAAGGGTAAGATGATCCCTTGCTAAGTCCGTTAGTTAACTCGATTATCAATAGTCTTCTTGTTTCACGTATGTGTTGGCTACACAGGTAGGCATGGTAGTAAAGCAGCAGATGATAACATTTACACGACCGTGAGTTCTATTTCGTCGCGATTGGCAATACTACATATTTACCGTTTGCTTGGATTGGTTGCAATGTGCAGGGCAGACAAACCGTAATTCTACCAATGGAGCAACAGCGGCGAGCCCGCTCTCTTGCGTTCGGTTCTCGGAGCTGGATAAGAAGTGGCTCTTGGAGATTGGTTGATCATATCATGTTCTCCGTGGGGGTGTTACAGCAAGGCCACTCAGACCACCTACCATTATGGGTTCCTGCATATTGGTCCCCTTCGTTACCTTGTAGAAGGTAACCAGTAAGAAGTATACTGATCAGCCTCAGTTAACGTAAACTCATCATAGGTCAACTTATCACGTTACCCAAAAAAAAAAAGAAAAAAAGGAAACATCAGGACGATGCGAGATTAATGTGAAATTTATAATGAAGTAACGCTAGTAACTATACAGGTATAGAGCCTTGGGGCAATTTAATCTTCTTGCCGAATGATGGACTGTTGGAAACAATGGCATATCTTTATATGCTCGTAGAAGTCCGTGACGCTGACTACTATTCTATTACCCTGAAAACCCGAAGCACCTAGCCAAAGCTTTCCAAACATGCGGACAATAACTTGTCAAAGTCGTCGTAATTTCCTTTTTCCCTCTCAAGGTCAAGAAGATGATTTTCGGGAGTCCGTCCTAGTGGATGCTCTATAATCAGGGTGCGGCGCAGTATTGTCATAGCCGGGGCTGTGGTGATTATAGATGCTGATGCTTCTACTACCATTCCGATGGTGAATGTCGACTTGGTAGTTACCTTTCATCGAGTCAGCCAAAGACGTGTTTGTGGGTAAGTTTGTCATTCAGAGCAAGTACGTACTAGCCTTGGGAGACCGGCAATCCTCGCGGATCACTGGCGCGGAAGAGCTAGTAGGATCGTAAGAGCTGTCACGAGAGGACATAGTGCCGTGGAATACTCGGAGATATTGAATGGTATAGATTATTGCCCACGGCGATGAAGGGGATGTGAAGCACTTCTTGATGGACAGTCCCGTTCGTTGACGAAGATAGGTATTTAGATGGAAATAAGTGTATACGATGTCAGGTAAGGAAACTTCACCTCGAGGGAAATTTTGTAGTTATGGGTGTTGTCTGATTAGCAAGAAGATTGGGAGGTAGACAGAGAAACATCTCGACTTATATACTCGCAGAGCTTCAAACTTTACCTCCAAATACATAGTTCACAACAAAATTCCGTGTAAGAGTAGGGAGGCAAACATATGGCAGCAGTACTGAGCAGTGCCATAGGCATACTGGATGGGGGCGATCTCCGGCCGCAAATGAGCACTGAGAGTGTAGAGACACCGAAAGGGTGACTCATTTGCATGGCTAAACTTCAAGGCAGAAAGAAGGGGGAGAGATGGGTGATGATGGTGAGGCAGCAATTGGATGATACGGTTGGTCGAGAAGAAGATGGCAAGGAGAGTGCTAGGTCAGTGCTAGGTAGCCCAGATGACTGACAGACCGGAATATGTGGGGAATGATTGACAGGGGACGGGGCGGGATGGGACAAAATAGGACAAAAAGGAGAGGGAATAGGACGAGATAGGACGAAATAGGATGGGGGAAAGAAACAAGGAGTATGCCTGAGAAGTTTGCTCGAGCGGTGGATAGGGGCTGTGTGTTATCAATACCTCTAAGTAATGAACAAACTAAGATGATTGTGGCGGACGAAAGTCATACGCTACTTGGGGGATCTTTTTGAGGTTGAATTGGCTGAGGCTTATACCAAATATAAGAAAGGCTTCTAGTTGCCTTGTTCTGGAAATGGGATGGATATAAGATAATTAGGTAACTACCTGGATTCTGGACCCAAACTACCAACAGATTACCTATGTAGGTAAGCGGTTGGTCGATTGAAGGCCAGATTCTGTTTGTCTGTTTGTCTGCCTATAGTAGACCAGGTATAACATTGAATAGTTTATAATATTAATAGCTGAAGCCGAATCTCTAAGAATTGATTGATCAAGCAATTGGACCCCACTCTTAAACCCCGACCAGACTGAGTCAGCAGGACTCTACCTATGAAATATACCAATGTATGTAGGTATGTCATTGACGTATTTATGCATATGCATACACAACCTGACAACTTAGGCATTATAGGTCAATTAGGCCTTACATACTCTGCATAGTACTGTGCATACCGCCTTTTTTTGACAATTTGAGACCTTGGCGGTATCCACTTTATCTAAGCTATCCCATTTTAAGCGATCTACTCCTAGGATATTTTGAACGACCTATGACTTTTGATAATTTTTTACATTTTTTTAAAAATTACCCCCATTAGACTAAATATATTAGAACATTTTTCTTTTCGAATATTAATATAATATTTAATTACTTAAATTTTTCCGATTTTTGAATAATTATGGGTATTTATTTTATGTGAAAACAGCTTAATTTAATAATGAAATTAGAAGAGCCTCAGGAATATACTAACTTTAAATAGTAAAGTGTGTCATAATAGGTTTAGCCTATAAAAGAAGTGGATACCGCCAAGGTCTCAAATTGTCAAAAAAAGGCGGTAGATGCACACCTAATATATATGTAAAGTCCTAGGCAGGTCCCTAATTATCTTAACTGGCGTCCTAGTATACTTAGGTAATGAGTCAACTCTCGTTTTAACCTCGTGTTGTCCTTATTTAGGACTTCCCATGTTTGCCTAATGGGGCGGTAGAGTGGCTTGGCCTAGTTCAAATTTCTTCTCCATTACTTCGACGTTTTTGGCCCGCCTGTTCATGTTTCGGTGAAGATAAATTAAATTGAGGCTTACGTATGGATAGAGGTATGTAAGCTACTACTTACAGCACCAGAGGTCCGTGCAGAAGCAGCGTTTCACATAATACATATATGCATATTTAGGTAAAGTAGGTATGTATAAGAATGCATCCCGCTTGAATTGGATTTATTACATAGTACGTATGTCAGTAAACATGCTTAAGTGCATATATGGATATGTATATAGGCAGATAGGCACTCAATTGATTGACATTCCCCGGTTATTGTCATTGCATTGAGACGCTTAAAGGAAAGGAAGGATTCAGATTTGACTTTTGCTTCACATTTGTTGAGAAGTACAACAGACAAGGTAAGTTTGGTTCGCCCAAAACCTGATTAAGTGAACTTGGACATTAATAACATGATCTAGATAATCGGGAGCATTTTCTAATAAACGACCCAATTCCAAGCCGATAACATGCGAAGCTTTCTCTTTTCCCTGTCCCTCGTGGCATCCATCACCTTCGGCGCCCTAGCCTCGAACCCTTCCGAGCTCAAGATTGACGTGACTCTACCGGTGGAATGCGATCGAAAGACGCTGAAGGGCGACACTATCCAGGTGCACTACCTGGGTACGCTTGCTTCCAATGGAAAGAAGTTCGATGCCAGTTACGATCGAGGCACTCCCTTCAGTTTCACTCTAGGTGGCGGCCAAGTCATTAAGGGGTTAGTCGGCGAAAATAGAACCTGAGCAGCAGTTCGCTCCATCATAACGAGGTCCTAACACGCATATAGATGGGACCAAGGTCTTTTGGACATGTGTATTGGCGAAAAAAGGCAAGACGATATCCTCTTCCACATGCCCCGATATTGTCGGCTACGACGGCACATGAAGTATCACCACCACACCCGATGGAAGCTGACAGCTCATCAGAACTTTGACCGTTCCACCCGAGTTCGGATACGGGAATAGGGCCGTCGGACCAATCCCAGCGGGATCTACGCTTGGTATGTAACAAATCGAAAGGGCCTGAGGATGAATGAGTATAGCATCTAACACAAGCCATGACCGCTAGTTTTTGAAACGGAGCTTATGGGGATTAGAGGTGTCCCTAACCCTGAATCTATCGTCACTAAGGCGAGTAGCAGTGCGAGCTCAGCTGCCAGCTCAGCCTCTGAGACGGCTTCGTCCAAGGTGGTGGAAAGGGTTGCGAGCAAGATTGAGGAGGCCGCCGAGGCCGTTAAGACCGTGATCGCCGATACTGATGATACTCAGGAGCACAATGAGCTATGAGCCATACAAGGCATGTTGTTGTCCTATCAGGCAATGCCGATATGGGACAGGAAGCTAGCAAAGCACGACTGCTTCCGAACCTAGCATACCTAATTATTCTTCTAAGTCGGGTGTCACGTATAGGTTAAGTATCTAGGTAGACTTGAGGCTCTATCTACGAACAGGATGCTTAAGCCTCAGATCCCACCTACCTACCTGGGTACCTGGGTAGTTAGGCTCTAACATGCTGGCAAAGAAAATGCTGAATAATTTGCCCCATAACTCAATTGCCGGTTTTCTGCAGGTTTAGTGGATGAAGCGGTGTATCCTTGGTATGTGGTTACCACTATGGCTTGTGGCGGGTGGTTGGAGATAATTCGGGTTAAAGTAGACTTTATTATACTATACATGATTATCCTGATTAGTGTAGACATGTTGCGTGGACACTGACTATCCACCTAGAAGGTACGCTACACCGCAAGTTCTACCGTCCGAGATGGAGTCTACGTACATCGAGAGAAGTGCGAGCTGCACTGTGAGGGGTACATTAGAACATTTTTTGACTTCCAGTCAAACTCTTAAAACTTAGAACAATACAACATTCCTATCCTCCTTAATCCCATCTATCTATTTCTTATTCTCGTTATCTGACAAGTACCCGTAGTTGCGCTATTTTTAGTTTTATCCTCAAATAGTACGTACCTAGTAGGTAAACGTTAATTTTCGTCTCGGGTGGGCGACGAAAACACGCAACTGTACATCCACACATCATGATTATAGAGAGGGAGAGGAGGCAGGAATTGAGTCCAGAGGTCTATGTCTGTTGAATCATAGAGATTTATGTTATAAAGTTCCAGAGTCCACGCCGAATATAGATAGCCATCTACCCTCTCTCATCATGTTGCTCAACTAAAGGCTTCAACATCTTCCAAGACAACCATACCCAACCATACCACTTACATACGGAGCCGCCTTTTTGCCTGTAGTTTTTATATCTCTTTTACCTCTTCTTCTTCCTCCTCCTCCTTCATCTTCAAGAAATCATAGGGTAACGGGGCTTCGGCAATGCGCACCCTCCGAGCCATCCTGCCTCCGTTGAATTTTATCACGCTTCACTATGCCTACTTCATTATCGTCCCCCTAGCCTCGTCACTTATATTCTGGGGTTCCTCGGACCCCAAGTTCAGCATTTCTTATGTTGACAGCTTATTTTTGGTCACCTCTGCCATGACAGAGGCTGGCTTGAACACTGTGAACCTAAGTCAGATGACCACTTGGCAGCAAGTTCTCCTCGTATGTAAAATCAGCAATTCTATTCGCCCCCTTAGTCTGTTGAGGTTCTTAGAGCCTTTCCTGTGAGCGGGCTAAGAACATGCTTATCTCCACTCATGCTGGAGATCCCTCAATTTCTCACCTGAAGATATGATCGCTGACTCTTTATCGCAGTGGCTTCTGATCATCATCGGGAGCTCTATATGGGTTTCAATCTGGACTGTCCTGGTAAGGAAGCATGCCTTCGAGGCGCGCTTTGAAGAGATCGTGCGTAAGGAGCGGAAGCGTCGTCTTGAGAGACGGAACGCGAGCTTGACCCTTCTCCCTATTGCCCACAGGCTTAGGACTTTGGGTAGAAGTAGCAGGACGATGCCAGAGAGCGGCAGCACGGTTTCTCCTTGGGAACAACGCCCCGCTACGAGCCATCCTGTCATATCTCAACCCAGCGACAGAAGACTTCTCTCCCCCGTTGTTCCTCTGCCAAAGGAGGCTGGCATACATGATATTACGATGTTCGAATCGCAGTCTGTCTCCTATACCAATGGACCTATTTCCCAGCGCCGTAGCTTGCCCCCAACAGAATACGTTATGCCAAGTTCCACCGCTGCAGACCCCGAAAGGGGCAACCCGACAGTGGCAAGCAATATTGAGCATGTGGCATTCGTTGATGATGTTGGCGCTAGGGCTCGATCTACATCTATTGCACCCAGCGGCACTACGGCTCGTAGACATTTTTCAACTACCGACACGGTCGTCGACCGCCACAGCTACTTGAGAGCGCATAAAATCGGGCGCAACAGCCAGTTTCATGACTTGACAAGCGAGGAACGCGAGGAGCTTGGCGGTACCGAGTATCGAGCCCTCAAACTTCTCGCCATTGTCGTCCCAGTCTATTTTTTCTCTTGGCAAATTTTCGGATGCATCTCACTCGGTGCTTGGATAGCAAATAATCTGCCGCAGCCCGCCGAAAATAATGGAATCTCGCCTTGGTGGAATGGCATCTTCAATGGTGTCTCTGCTTTTAACAATAGCGGCATGAGCGTGTTAGATTTGAACATGATCCCCTACGGAAGCTCGTATTTTGTGCTTATTGTCATGGCAGTAATGATCCTCGCTGGAAACACAGCCTATCCTGTGTTCTTAAGGTTAGCCCTGTGGTGCAGTTGTAAGTCTTATTCCCTTGCGTCATCTCGCACCCGCTCGAGAGATCCCCTATTCTTTAGCACAGTTGATGGAGGAGTCGTGAGAACGCCTGGATCCTCTAGTATCCTCACACTTTAACAATTAATCGAATGATATCGGAACCACCCTCCTCTTCCATCTAGGTATTCTATGCGATCAGAAGGGCGGTCGGCTACTAACATAAGGCGCTGCAGTGAAAATCCTGGAGCTAGTGACATATCAAGAAGACTTAGTAGAGTGGAAAGAGACACTTGAATATATCCTCAAATATCCTCGACGTGTCTATACGAACCTATTCCCGCCGCGACAAACATACTGGCTCGTTTTTATGCTCTTTGTGCTTAATGGCACCGACTGGGTGGCATTTGAAGTACTTAACCTTGGAAACTCTGCTCTCGAGCAAACCCCTCTCGGCTCTCGCATTATCGATGGGCTCTTTCAAGCAATTGGTACAATCTAGGCTAGCTCGTGTGGCGCCCACTAATGCTGACACGTTCAATAGCCGTTCGCTCAGGGGGGTTTTATGTAGTATCGATCCCAACACTATTTATCGGCCTACAGGTGCTTTATGTGGTCATGATGTTCGTCAAACCCCCTGTCTCTTTTTTTCAACCTCCTCACCTAGCTCGCAACCCCTTAGCCCTCCCGCGCATACAACGTTTGTGCTTCTGAGAATATCTATTCGGAGCACCCGTGGTTAGCAACGAAGTGGAGCTTACTTTATCTATAGGTATATCTCGGTATATCCAGTAGTGATTACGATGCGGCATTCAAATGTCTATGAGGAACGATCACTAGGAATATATGAAGACGATCCCAATTATCGTAACGCCCTCGCTCGTCCTATCTCTCATGGCCAGCCAGGAAGCAAGGCTCAGTCTCTGAGTAGGGTGATCCGTCTCGCATTTGCCGAATGGTACGGGGTTGGAGCGGCACTAGATCAACGAGAAGAGAGCCGGATTAGCTTCATCGGCCATCAAATTCGCGGACAGCTCTCGCATGACTTGTGGTGGCTGGTCTTGGCCGTCCTGCTTATTGTTATTATCGAGACGAAGCACTTCATGGAGGACCCAGTCACGTTTTCGGTATTTAACGTCGTGTTCGAAGTGGTATCTGCGTATGGATGCGTCGGTATTAGTATTGGACTGCCGACAGAAGCGTATAGTTTTAGCGGTGGACTCTACCCGGGAAGCAAGTTGGTCCTCTGTGCTGTTATGGTAAGAGGACGGCACCGAGGATTGCCGGTTGCACTTGATCGTGCTGTCCGACTTCCTAGTGATGACATGCATAGAGTCGAGGAGGAAGATCACCAAATACGTCAGTCGATGTCAGCAAGAAGACCAAGTGTGGACGATATGAGCATCACATGATTAATGACTAACACTTGCCAAGGGGAGAAACGGATTTATGACCTCTAATGTTTTTTCTTCTTTTCCCTACAGAAGCTATCCTATCATATAAAGCACAGTATTAGATATCATCTTTGGCATTCGAACAAACTAGCCAAAGTAGATCTTTGAGGAACTTTTGTCAAGACAACTGGCCTGTCTCCGGGATGTGCATTCTTATGGAGAGCGTTACGAATCCATGAACAGGTAACCACCTACTTAGGTATTTAGGTAGCTAAAATAGTAGTATAGGATGGATCAGATCTACCTAGTATCCCTCCAAGATACTTAGTGTCGTTATTATAGATTTCCCATCTGCGCATGTAGTAGTACATTAGGTATTACATAATATGTAATAATTCGTACAGCCGACGCCAACTCCATGCTTGTCTGGTATCATGTGAATATTACAAGACCTTTACACACTAACAGCCCAAAGGAGCACGGTACCTAGCTTGGAAATTTATAGGTCTGATACCTCATTAGGTCTGTATAGCAAAATATAATTAACCTATAAGCTAGATTGTAAACTTCGAGTGCTTGAACCAGCGCTGGATTACCGACACGTTAAACTACGGCGGATAATCGCAGCAAGTACCAGGCAAGACCACTTGTGATGCTCTCGTATATTCATATGCACTCGTAAATCGTTCTCATGATGTACATATGTTTTAATCGTCAACCGAAGAACAGCCTCGTCTGTCTCGGGTCAATTGAGTTTGATGCTCGGCTCCGTTTCCTCTCACCGCCGCTCTTCAATCGCTTGGGAACTAGCGTATCACTTGTAGAAATTGAACTACGTACATGGTCTCGCTGGACCGTATCCCGGATAGTCTGTCTCGAAAGACATAGGTCAATGTGATCGTTAAACAGCCGCTCGTCGGTTGGCTGCGGCCGGCTACAGACCGGACATTCCCACCACTCCTCGGGCTCCTCAGTTGGTGCCGCTCTCTTAGGATTCGGAACAATCTCCTTCCCATGGCGACGGGCATCGTTGTTCTCCAGCTGGACTTCTATCCCATTGCTATCAGGGGTCAACTGACCATGACCGTCATGGGGGTTGTATTCCAATATGCCTTGTTGGAGATCAACTGCTCGAGTGGTTTGGCTTGGCTCTTGATCGGCCACTCCGTGGGACGCAACACTATTAGCAAGAGTCCTTAAAGGCCGCAGTCCGAAAAAGGCACGAGTGTCAGGCTTTTTGGTGCTTAGGAGATGCGTGCACCGAAGGCCCATCAATCGTAGCTTCATACCCGGTATGTCCTGTTCTAACTTCGCCAGGATGGGCAATGAATGGTTATACAGGTCGTCTGCGTTACATATGGCTCTCGGCGTCACGACTTGCCTCGTCAGGACTTCGTACGTATGCAGCTTCACCTTTAAGACTAGAGTTCGGCCTTTGCATTCGGCTTTCCGCATGTCCTTCTCTAGCTCTTCGGCTGTCCATCGCAGTTTTTCTCTGAATTGTGCTGGGTCAGACATATCTCTAAACGTACTCTCAGTGCCGACACTTTTCCGCTCATACTCCTCCGCAGGTTGCACATCAGTTCTACCTAAGCCTAGGTAGCACATGAGCAGAAATTCGTTTGTTTTGTCACCGAAGAGCTGTCGCCTGTAATAAGTTAATACCTCATATAAGTGGGCAATGCTTTTACATTGTGTGGTATGCTTTCCAAAGCGAAACATAATCGAACTAGGTAAGCTTGGAAGGAAATTAAACGTACTGGACTGATGTTAGTCTCCGTATGACTGAACCATGCAAAAAATAGACGAACGCAATCCTGATACGATGCGGAATGCACTTTATACATACCAAGAGCTGACGGTGGGGATAAACGTCACCGCACGTTTTGATACCTATCTCCTGTAGCTCACGCTCTAGGACCCGTCCGATTCCGTTCACCTTTCGGGTGGGCAAATCCCGCATGAAAGTCATGATGGCGTTCCGATCGTTAGGTAGGATATACTGGCCATTAGGCTTGTTCATATTAGAACAGATTTTGGCGAGCTTCGCATTTGCGGCAATGCCAGCAGATACGGTAATTTTCGTTTTGTCATGGATCTCATCTCGCATCCGTTGAACGGCTTCCTCGGGTGTCAAATCGGTCTCGGCGCAGTATTCGGTGATGTTGAGATAAGCCTCATCTATGCTAGCACTTTCGAATCTAGGATCATACTTTGCCAAAACCTGTCGCACCTCCTGCGCCTTAGAAGTATATTTGTCAAAGTTGAGAGGGAGGAGGAGTAGATCGGGACAAAGCTTCTTAGCGACGAAGCCGGCCATGCCACTTCGGCAGCCAAACTTGCGTGCGACGTAGTTGCAGGTAGTCAGCACACCACCTCCGACGGCGAAGGGCAGATCTTTGAGCTCGGGTCGGTCGAGCTGTTCCACGGCGGCGTAAAAAGCATCACAGTCGATATGAACGATGTGCTGGGTTAAGTCACGGGTGAGCTCGAGCTGTGTGATGAGTTGATCGGCCGCGCGAAGTTCGCGGGCTAAATCGAGCTTCTCTAAGCGACGCTTCTTTTCTAGGATTTGACCGATTTTTTGCGTCAAGACCTTATCCTTGACCTCTTCATGATTGAAGTACTTGGACCCCTTAGACGCATTGTAAATGATATCGGAAACCTTGGACTGGTCGACGGAGTCTTGTCCAGCTTTGGTGAGAGAAGGTCCTAGGAGGTGGTACTTGAGGGTGTCGTGTTGACGCTGATGTCGACTTTGGTGATCATCTTGTTTCGAACTGTTGCTACCGGGTTCTTCGGACTTGGTCGTTTCCGACAAAGCAAGCCTCTCGGCCATTCTCATTCATTTACTTATTCTTATTTACTTATACCGCAAGCTGAAATATATTCCCAGATAGAGGAAATCGACGAGGGCCTCGATACATCCCTGTCATGCTCGTTTCGTGCGCTGTAGCTAGGTATGACTATCATGTATCTAGGAGGTATGACTGCAACAAAGTAGATGGGATTCAATTAATGGGTAAATCGTGACGCGCCATTTCCGTCGCGACACCACGTGACCGCTCAGGCTATGCTAGGGGCAGTGGGGGTTTCATTTATTGGAAGTACCTGCCTATTTAGAAAGTCCTTCCAAGGTTGTGCTTACCTAGGAATGCTAAACCCACTAACTCACCTGTATCTAAGGTATGTGCGCAGCCCTGGAGGTAGCACCTGGCTCTGTATGGCATGAGGACCACCTATCTAATGTCGTCCCGGAATCTCCCGGAGCTTACAC
The DNA here is from genome assembly GCF_022578515.1 of Annulohypoxylon truncatum. Taxonomy (NCBI): domain Eukaryota; kingdom Fungi; phylum Ascomycota; class Sordariomycetes; order Xylariales; family Hypoxylaceae; genus Annulohypoxylon; species Annulohypoxylon truncatum. Next base: position 694,214 of record NW_025953802.1, on the reverse strand, counting down.
TTCACCACTTACAACTGTGAAGCTACAGAATATATTCAACTCAATATTCAACTCAATCACTTCCGCCGTTTTCATCTTGGTCTGCCTTCACCTCATCGTCACTCTCGCTCTTCCCTTCCAGAATCCTACTCACCGAATCCTCTAGCAGATCTCCGATGACATTCTTGTTCTCCTGATCACTTCTCACCATGTTCACGATCATCTCCTTCTCCTTCCGATCTAACTCATCCCGCAACCGCTGGATGTCATCGATGCCAGCTATCACGGAGTTCTCTAATGCGTTCTTATTTAGCTCCATCGCCTTGATCTTACTATCTAGCTCGTAGCACATCTCTTCTAATTGGCTCGCACGTCTCTGATCACCGAGTGTAGATGCGAGCGTCACTGCTGACTTAACTAAATCCTGGATCCCGCGAGCTGACGTCGAAATCCGGTGGACAGCGCTATGCCTTAGCTTGTTTGTCGCGAAGAGCACCTCTGTCAGCGGCGCGCCGCCGGAATTAAATGCTTCCCGAGGTATCTTGTCTGCCTTCTTGGCTAGGAGACGCGTCCACTTAGTCAATTCCATCGAACTGGCGCAGTCCCATTCCTTGCCCGAGAGGACGGTTGGTAACCACTTCTGCACGAATTCAAAGCAGCTTTCTTCAAGTATGCGTTGGGTTTCGTTCAAAATAAGATGTTGTGTTTTGTACGGGATATAGGTTGGATACAGCGAAGGTAGAACTACCGCCTGTCGCGGAGCTGCCTGTTCAACGCCTAAGAAGCCTGTCTTAGCAATGGACAGTATCTTGTCTCTTTCCACGCAGAACACCTCACTGGTCTCGTTCTTGGTATCCTCCCCAAATTCATCTTCGCTTTCTCCGTCGATGTGTTCTGCACTAGCAATTTCCTCAAGTGCCTCGGCCGCAGACCTCGCAGCATCGATCTCGGATGTTTCACGCTGCACTTCCTGATCCGGCGAGGAGTGGAACAGTTCGGGAAATTCGACCTTGGCTTTGAGCTCTGACTCGAACACGCGTCTTTCTAGCAAGTCGCGAAGGATCTCAACTACTTTCTCTATGCCGAGGTCGTGGGTTAGTGACCCTAGTGCCCATGGCCGCTTCACAATCTCTTCGCGCACTTTCTTCGGTCGTCGCAGCTGTGCTTTGTCGCCGGCGAAGATGGCTCGGCACGCGAGGTAGACCCGCCGTTTATCTGCCATTTGGTGTGGCATTTTCCCCACGGCTTATAAGTTGATGTATACATTCTATGTCGATGGTACACCATCACGCTTCAATATTGTAAAGTAGCTAGCTATACTCGAGGTTGGTTGGGCAGCCATGCAGTGCAGAAAACCGCACGGCAGCATTGGCTACCAACTCTCCGCACCTCTGAATTATCATGCATTTGTACCACCTATACTAGCAATAGGCAAAATTAGCAGGTCCTGATAGTCCAAGCTTGTCGGATGACCGCTTCGGCTTTTGCATATCATGAACAGAGATGGATAATTTTCATGTCCATAGTAAGCGGTTTTCGGAAGATCTCTAAGATTTAGAGCAGCGAGCTGAATAATGAGACGTGGCAGCGCTATCCAATACCTAATTAATCCACGCCTATGAGATCAATACCTTTATAAGCACGTCAAATCATCAGATTTCGCAAACAACAGAGCGACTCTATTAAAGTGGTAAAGCTAACCCAAATGTTGATTTCTAGTCAAACCACCCACTCGACCATTGAATAATTGTACATATCAGTTTGTACTAAGCTTATATTTATATGTCGTGAATGAAGACCCCTATTCCATCGACGGGATGTTTGGGGCGCTTGTGTCCAAGACTGCGACACTTAAGTTAGGTAAGGCAAAATGAAATATGCCATTATTATCAGCTCGAATCGTCGTCTTATTAGTCTTCACAACGTTCACTCCAGTGTATGGGCTGTTGATGCCGTATGGGTCGGCAGGTCCTGTAAGAATAATCAACTCCCCGGTTATTCCTGGCGCTAGCTTCTCGAATGACAGCTTCACAGGGACGTCATCACCATCCGTCGAATTATACACTGCCGCTTTGAAGATGTTCCCGCCTGTCCTGTTATTCTTGCCGGCTACGTAGTAGAGTGGGCTGAAGTCCGAGGTCGTTGGCAATGTTTCAGTCAAGGGGTGCGCTGCCAAAAGCTGTTTGCGAATAAAATCAACACAAATATTCTATTGGAATCTTGGACGATTCTTATGACGGAAAAGAACTCACTTCCCAGACGTACCAAGACGTCGACCTTGTAACCGAGTCGGCAGTAAATTGTATCATAGTTATCGGCCATTGCCAACGGTTCACTATCAAATACAATTAGTATTTACATGAGAAGCCAAATCCAGCGAGGAGCTTCATCGCTAACATAGTGGAGCCCCCGAATAAAGGTGAGACGATACTTTCCGTGTTCGAGGGGGCAGGATAAAAGGTGATGGATCAAGCAAAGATTAGGACATACTGTTTCGGATGATCGGTGCCTATGACACGTTAGTACCCCTGGTAAAGATTTAGGTATTCTTGAATAGGTTGAAGAACATACGTATGATGCCCCGATGATTCTGTCCGCATTACGTTCATAACCGATGAGAGACACTGCTTCGCCGATGGCCCCTATCCACCTATACGGATATTTGAGTTAGCGAGAATTTGATCACATACTTCCTTGTGATGTACTATTTGATATGGCCAGGTAGTCTCATCTACCTTAGAAGGGCATCTCAAGAGTATGGCGACTAAAATTCGGGTAATAGAGACTTACCAAGGAAAAGGCTGCTGAGGACCATCCCAGCCGGTGCCACCGTTTGGGTGGACCGCCGCCATCTCGCCGATAAGGTGAGGTGTAGTTGCGTTGTCAAATTTCGAAAATTCTAACACGAGTTCGTCCGGCTCAGCATACACATGATAGTCACCACCTGCAGCTTTGGGAATATTGTACCCGTCAAAGGAGGATCCTGACGAGATAACTTGGATGTCGGGATATGCCTTATTGATTGCGTCAAGAAACATCGGGAACCGATAGTTCTTAAACGTTTCCCACCCTTCTGGTGCCCCAGCGAGCCAATCCTCGTTTCCAATCTCGACGTATTGGAGACTCCACGGCTCAGGATGACCTAGCTCAGCCCGGACCGAACCCCATTTCGAGTCTGCTGGCCCGCGGACGAACTCGATCTGATCCAGTGCGTCGTCAACGAAAGCCTGCAATTCGGCTTGCGGAGTGATATCCCCGTTCAAGGAAAGGCCGTCGTATACGGCCAGGACTAAAACCAAGTAAGAACCAAATAAGACGCCGATGACATGAGCAGGATGAAAAGTGCAGAAATCAAAGCTCACCAACTTCCATTCCCAAATCCTCCGCGAACTCTAGATATTCCACCAAACCTAGGCCATTAGTTTGCTGATATCCCCACACTCCGGAAAAGCCAGGTCGGTTTCTTAAGGGGCCAAGAGTCTTTTTCCAATCCCACCACGTCCTATTTGTCAACCCTTCAAGCACTAGAACGTTTGTGAGTAACTGGTTTGTGGAAAGTTCTTTTATAGGATGGTAGAGGGAGGTATCCACGTCATCCACGTCACAAGATAACGACAGGCTAGCAAACATATTTGAAGCACGATGTTGGAACATGGAGAATGATTTAACGAAGGTGAACACTTACTATTACCTCCTGGAATACGGAAAAGGGTCTTGGTTATAAATCTTAGCACTGTGCTCTGAAGTGTCACCCCCCTAGAGATTACTTACAGGGTGCAGCTGTTCCAATGCTTCGGCAATATCACTACGCATCCCGTTCTTCCGACCCTTGTATGTGGGAGGGAATAGACTAATCAAGTTGAAATCAAGAGAGCTATTCCCCGCTCCCTGCGATTTGTAGCTATTAGCGTATGTGTGCGTATAGTTTTACGGCGGACCGTTATTCCACTTACTGAGGCGTCGAATGTGAGCACGAAAGTATTGTTGGAACTCGGAGCGTCTTTCGAAGGTGTCAAATCAAAACCATGCTCTATCCACTGGTCAGGTCTAGACCGGGATTGGATCGACGCCGTCCCAAACACCTCTCCCGTGATATTGGATTGCAACGAAGCCACGAATCGGCCAGAGTAAGCGCCCTTGACCCAAAACGAACCGCTGTACTTCTTGCCGGCTTTGACGTCCATACCCCAGTAACCGTCATTCTGAAAGCCAACCTCGCCCTGCTTCGTGGTACTAGCAACGTTCATCGAAGTAACCAGAACGTCGGATAATGGTGTACTAAGATTCCTCAACGATAACTTGGCATCATTCACCGAATGCCATGCATCTAATGTTGCAGGAAAGCCTTCACTTATCTGAAAAGCTCGGTTGCGAATCAACTCAGCGTAAAGGCCCCCATCACCTGAATTATTAATGTCCTAGTTACGTGAGCCAAGCGCCGTGTCAGCTATGTAAGGAGTCAAAATAGGGAAATACGCACCTCATGTAAAAATCCATACTGATGACCATTTGTAGCATTGCCACCTGTCGAGCTTACAGAGATGTCAACGGCAATACATAAGGAGACCGCATAGGCAAGCGTGCCAGCCAATGCAGACAGCTTCAAGTACACCATAACAACGAATAAGGCCGAAATACTGTTATTGCAAACACCCACTCAGAGCCTAGCACACAACATAGGTAATCCATATCCTTGAGAGACCTGACCGACCCTTATAAAGCGAGAGATCGTGAGTTTCAACAAAGCCAAGACTACGCCATAGACCCGTACGTTGTGTAGTAGATGGATAAATTATCGCCTAGGTCAGGCCGGCCATGGTGTATATGCGGACCTATAGGATGTCGTTCTCGCTACCAAGATCCGGGTACGAGCTCGTGAGGTATTCTGCTCCCACGATGGTAATGGTGTCTCGGTTACTCCAGGACCGAGTGTAACGCCAATCCAACGACGCGGATTGGAACCAACTCCTCCGGCGGAATGAGACCGTCCTTGGCAGCCGGGGTAGGGAGTCTTAGCTGGGATATCGGGTGGTATCGAGTAGACAGCACTAAGCGGAATAGTTACATTTACGCAGTATTCTTTTCGGGCATCTTACAGTACATAGTAGAAAATGCCCGAGAAGCCATCATCATTGGTGGTTTTATGAGGGTGTATACCCCAAGTCTTCAGATTCCCGTTTCCCACACCTCACGTTCCGGGCCAGCGAAGAGAACAGAGAAAGCGGTTGACATAAGAGACCATGCGCAATCATTATGACACTACATATTATGCATACATTCATAACCTGGCCCTCTCTTTACTGCCTAGTAGGCACGTATGAGATATGTATATGACATACCTGGGTAGACCGTCAAAATGGGAATTCGAAACGCTGTTCTATCCCGCGTAACTCACTGAGTCAACCCATTCAAGCGCCGCCCTCCCTCTTAGCGTATTCTTCCTCGATAGCTTCCTCATACCTCTCCTCGGCTGACCGAGGGTCTTCGTGAAGGACGCCCTCGGAAATGAGCTTCTCGGGGGGCGGTCGGTGAGAAATCTTCTCGTTGAGCGAATCGGCACGCATATGTCTCTCGAGCTACATATATCATAACGGTCACTATAGTCTACTCTTGCTGTGATGTTTTCGAGAAAAGGTAAGTTGTGAAGAGGAGGTAATGGGGAGAAGACGCACCTCTTTCTGCTTTTCCTGTAGGCCTGGGGCAGCGGTGGAAGCAGGCAAGATGTTCTCTGTGACGGATGAAGTTAGGTCAACTATTTATACTAGGTATGATATAGTGGTGCGAGTCTCGTGCAGATGCGTACTCTCGACAAGCTCGGATCGGTCAGGCCGCTGCTTTAGGTGTTGTTCGAGCGAGTTCCTCCGCTCGTTATTAGGGCGGATTGGGGAGATTGGGGTCTCGTCGACTGCGGACTTGCTATTGTCATCGGCCATCTTGGTTGTATTTGATCGTATGTCTGGATCGTTGAATTGCTGAATTGCTAGACTGCTGGATTATCGGATTGTTGTCCACGACAAAGTTGCTTAGGTATGTAGTATGTATTAGTTTAAAGCATGGAACAAGGGACTTTTATCATGTGGGGAAGACCTTATTAGTTGCATACCTCCTTCACATCATAAGGTACATCACACCACATCAATAAACAATGAAAACAAGAAGGTCAGCTGAAAGCGTCAGGCGTTGACGAGCAACAGCGTCTCAGAGCTGGCGGGGTTACTACCTTGGCAGGTTACCAGGTTGCCAGGTTGCCAGGTGGCCAAGTGGCCGCCAGGCAAGGTACACTCTACCCCGCACAATCCGCGAAAACAACCTTGCATGAGCAGCACTAGCTTTTGCGACAAGGTTAGGGAAGTCACGTACCTCAGGGTACACAATATCATGTACCTACCTATCCTATTATAGTTGACCTGGCAGCTGCACTCGCACCCCTTATTTTACTTTAGGTAAGCTAGATAATTCACTCCCATTGGAAAATAAACATCAATTAGCTCCCTATGCCGGCATTAGGCAAGTAATAGGTTTACAAGGGCAAACGGTGATTAGGTACTTATGTAGGGACCCTTTTATATACCATTGCAGTGAGAAGTTTCGAGACCCCTTGAGTAGGTACGCTATGCTCGTAAAAACGTTCTTCTAAATATGATCATAAACTTAAACATGAAAAGATAATCTCTATTTGAAACGAAACTCTTCGATCGATATATAATACCCGTGCATTTTTATACATATTTTAGAGAGAAAGTAAAAATGTACAACTTTTATGGAAGGATATTGTAGTTCGTCTTTCTTAACACTTGGAAAAGTTTTTAAGGGGTAGGGAGAAAAGAATTAAGCTCGGATTATTCCTTCATATAAAAGGTTATTTAATACTCCAAAGTATAGCTTTAACATATGGTATCCATTGTATATGTCGCCGATGATAATAGTCATCAATCTAGTATCTAGTGTAATTAATGGCAATTCTTATCTTCGGTGAGGGTATAGAACATCTCGGGACAGCGCTTTCTAGAGACAAGGAGATGCTGTGTCCCTTTTTATCAGGATGGAGTAAGCTAAAAGAAAGAATAAGGAGGGACACCGTTCAAAATGCTCATCAAGGTCCCCAGAAAACAACAAGTCCTATATCAGCGGGATGTTACTTCCCATGTCTACGACTGTAGTATTTATCGGACTGCTATCAGGTTGAAAGGCATATGGTTTGTCAGAGAAGATGTTTTGCTATGTTTGAGATTTCACGTACACCACCTGTACTGCAATTGTGTACCGCTACCGGACGCCCTCTCATCGTATAGTTGCCGCCTCGGCTCAGTCTAGTGTTCGATTAGCATGGCGTGCGATGTGGAAACTGCCTACCTAAGTAGACGCAGTCTTATTCGCCTAGTCCATTTCTACGATCGCAACCATAAACTATCTGTGTGGACCCCTTTTCACGATAGGAGTTGGATTCGTTGGCGGTAGCTGTTGACCCCCACCTGTAGCTCATCCGCCGGCTCCGATTCTCTTGGTTGGGGGGGTTCTGTTACTATGGGGCATCGGGGAAAGAGTCTAGACAAACTCGCACACACGCATAATAGGCGCAGGGGGAATAGACAGGATGAGCTCCCGTTGGACCTGATGCCAACTTGGGTGGGCCGCCATGATTATAAGCCAGACCCTGACTTTCGGCCTGCGAATAGAGTGAGCGGGAAACAAGCCCTAAAAACTACCCAACATTGCGATCCTTTCGGTTCCCTGAGAAGAATGGATACAGAAGTATCACGAGCTTGTACAGTAGTTCCGTTCTTGCGTTAGCTAGTGGCGGTATCGGCAACTTTGATGTCATTGTGTATCTGGATTCGGGAAAGCTACTTTGAACCTTGAAACTCATCAAGCTGCATGAGCTGGCCATGCCTGTCCTGTGGGATGGCATATAAGGGACTAATGGTACATATTGTGGTCGCCGTTGGCTCTACTACTCTTTCTCCCTAGAACATCCCCATCTGTAGTATTTGTAAGGGGCACCATTAAGCATCGCACGTTGACGGTCTACACATAAACTCTAGGCTAGTCTCTCAACACGCGGCGCTCAACGGTTCATACTCCCATTTTTCAACTTCCGCCATGAGCGTTGAGCAAGGACTAACACACGGGGACCGACCCGAACCCCCTTATCCTCTACATCACTCCGTCGTCAACCGCATTGACTCTCAGTATGCGACTTTCTACAACAAGCATATATATAATAATCAACAAGTCCATTTGCAACCGATAGAAGCATCACGGGCAAGCGGAACTCTAATCCCTGGGGCCGGCCCTCTAGCCCCCGTTGCCCAAGTAGAAGACTATTTCATCTCGCGTGAGGAGACGACTGGCCCGAGGGTAAGAGTTCGCGCCTTCACGCCTCATGGTGAAAGGCCTGAAGGTGGTTGGCCTGTCTGTGTATATTTCCACGGAGGGGGCTGGGTCCTAGGGACCATAGATACCGAAAATGTAATTGCGACAAACCTTTGCGCTCGCAGTAAATGTGTTGTCGTCGCTGTGGACTATAGGTCAGTTGAGCACTTCGTCTCGTGACGGGAAAATACGGTGAAAGGAGAGCTGCTGATACCGTTATTTGTAGATTGGCCCCCGAGGATCCTTTTCCCGCTGCGGTTGACGATAGCTGGGAGAGTGTCCTCTGGGTCTTAGGCGAAGGAAAGAAGGTCTTGCACCTGGATACGACCAAGCTGGCCACCGGCGGCTCTTCAGCGGGCGGGAATCTAGCTGCGATCATGTGCCAACGCGCCGCAGCACTCGGAAGCCCAAATTTCTCTTTACAATTGCTTTCGGTCCCGGTGACGGATAACACGGCCGACACAACGAACAGTGTATCGTGGAAGGAGAACCAACACACCCCAGCGCTTCCAGCACCTAAGATGATGTGGTATCGAAATCACTACCTTCCTAACCAGTCGGATTGGTCCCATCCCGAGGCGAGTCCATTGTTATGGGAGGGCGATTGGTCGAAACTACCGCGCGCCGTTATCGTCGTTGGCGAGCTGGATGTTCTGAGAGACGAGGGCCAACAGTTTGGGGAGAAATTGCGCAACGCAGGCGTCGCTGCTGACGTGCATTTGATGAAGGGTCAGCCTCATCCCTTTATCGCGATGGACGGCGTTCTAGATGCCGGAAGAGATGCGATCACGTATTTCTGCGACGCACTCAGGGAAGCAATGTACCCTACGTTGGATCCGGTGTCTAAGTAGGCATAGGTAATTCGGCGTCCTTTTCAGGTTATATTGTCGAAACGTATACATGAAGACGAGAAAAAAGTAATCAAAACAAATGCATGGTTCTCCTTGGAAAACCTTCTCTCTTAGTAGACTGCTTACCCCTAGTGAGTAGTACTAGAGTCATGGAGCCATGAATAAGTTGCTCAATATAGTTCATACAAAGCCATACCTATATATGTGCTTTATGATACTATTTCTCATAGCTGAGGTTGATACCAGATGTGATTCGCGTTAGAACTGAGAAGGTACCTAGCTCGATACCGAGGCCGTGATGAGAATTGCTTAAGTTATTTCATCTAGATTGCCTTAGATGCTAGGCGAAGCTGGATGGTGGAACTGAGACGCATTACTATCTAAGCAGGTACCTAATGATTTCGCCTGTTCAGAAGCGCATTCTTAGAACCCGTTCTTAGGGTTCGATCAACTAGGCCCGTGTCGTAGAAGACAGCCCTGTCCAAAGTTAATAAGTTGCCGTGCACTCGATTTCGACATCGACATTGAGCGGTAATGTCTTCACCGCGACACAGCTACGAGACATTAGCAATTGCCAGAAAATAGTTGAATACCTAGTTTGAGATTCTATCCGACGGTTGGTTACTTACGTTCTGCAGGGTTTCACTTCACCCCAGTACTGGCTGTACACCTCGTTCATAGCAGCGAAGTCATCCATATTGGAAATAAAGACGTTGACTTTCACCACCTTATTGAGGTCGGATCCCGATGCCTCGAGGATCGCGGCAAGGTTCTTGATGCATTGGTGCTATAGGGAAAAGAAGCCAGTCAGCATGCCCCAGCTCACGACTTAAGTCTGGTGTTCCAACTAACAGTGTGCACCTTGATGTCGCCATCAACGATTTTCATGGTCTCGGCGTCCATGGGAACAGCGCCGGAGACGAATACGAAACCGTTAGCTTTGATGGCTTGGCTGTAAATACCAGCCAGAGGCTTCGGCGCCTTTTCCGTCAGAACGGCAGTTTTTTCGGCCATTGTATGAGTGGTGGTGGTCTGGTCCGGAGAGGATATAATTACAAGTGTGGTATGTAGTCTTCGGATAAGATAACCAAGTCAGTAGCACGGCAGGATGGACAGGGTGCTCAAGCAAGCTTCCAAGGTTGATAGACGGAGACTTGATACCGCTATAAGCACGGGGGAGATGGTGCCTACGTCGGGTATGTATCCGACGAAAGAGGGGGAAACCCTGAAGAGCCTTGCTTTGCGCTCCGTATCGGCTAGAAGCCTGCAACCCCAAAGATGCATGAATTGATGAGATAGGATATAAGCGACATAAGAGGCCAAATCAGAGGCCAAATCATGGGCTAGCCACTTACCCCCAACTTACCCCAACTACCCCCAACAGCGCCTAACCCCCACGTATACCGAGCGTTTAGTTGCATTACTATGTACCTAGTAGTTAGTAGATGCAGATATGTAGCTATGGAAGTACTTGTGATAAGTAAACAGTACATCAAATTCGATGTAATATATTATTATGTATGTAGGTTAGGTAAGTTAAGATAAACACCAGAGGTGTCCCCTCCTACTACCTAAGTAGCAGGTACAATTGAATAGATACGACAACTTACAAGGATAGTCCGCCATCTAACCCCAGCATGGGCAGGATCTGCTATACGACCTTGCGTATCTGTCTCTCATTTTATCTATCGAAGAATTGATAACAAGCTACATAGATGGGAGGATGTAAGATGGGCGGGATGGAATGCTGCACTGGTTGGTTACATGCGGCGAAGAAAGAAAAGAAGAAAAAGAAGAAAAATAGAAAAATAAGCCCTACCTAGCCTTTGTTCTCATCCTCCTCTCTACGTACGTGCAGGTATAATTTATTAAAATACAACGCAGCCTCAAATTCATCCCAGACATCCTCCGGTTCGCTTCGTAGCTCCGAGGCCTTTCCATCATGGCCGATGCTAAGACCGTTGGCCTCGTGGATTCCGACTCGGTCCAGATTAAGAAGGATCCTATTTCGAACCAGGAAGATAGCAATGATGTCGAAAACGGCCATGTGGTGTTGTCGGACGAAACGACGGCCGATGTCATCGATAGCGCCGCCGAGAGGGCGCTCTGTCGCAAATTCGATCTCCGTTTACTGCCGGTTCTAGCTATAATGGTAAGTCAATGGAAGAGGGTAGGTATTCCGTCTACCGACTAACAATTCGTCTTCAAGTACTTGTTCAATGCCCTCGATAAGGGGAACCTAGGAAACGCTCAGACCGCGGGTCTCTCTAAGGGTAAGCGACGAAGCAACGAAGCAACGAAGCCTTCCTTCGCCATAGGGCTCAAGCTGACTGTTCATGTTTTTGCGCCCCAATCGCAGACTTGCATTTCAAAGATGGGCAATACAACCAGATCGTCGGGATATTTTTCGTCCCCTATGTCATATTCGCGCCGCCTTTTGCCATGTTAGGCAAGAAGTTCAGCCCGGCCCGCGTTCTTCCTCTCTTGATGTTCTGTTTCGGCTCCTTCACTCTGCTCACCTCGGCGACAACAAACTTTGGCGGCATCTTCGCCCTTCGGTGGTTCCTAGGAATGGCCGAATCGGCCTTCTATCCGCTTGTCATCTATTACCAGACCACCTTCTACAGGCGTGGTGAGCTCGCACGGCGTCTAGCTATCTTCTACGCCGCCTCCAACATAGCCAACGCCTTTAGCGGTCTCCTTGCTTTCGGTGTCTTCCAAATAAAATCCACGCTAGTAGACCATCCTTGGCGTTGGCTTTTCATTGTCGAAGGGAGTGCTACGGTGTGCTGTTCGATATTTGCCTTCTTCTACCTGCCTCGGAGCGCCGCCGAGGCTCGATTTCTAACCGAAGAGGAAAAGGCGCTCGCGTATCGCCGTATACAGATCGACAGTTCTTCTGTTGTCAATGAAAAGTTCTCTCTTAAGGAGTCCCTAAAGGTGTTCAAGAGGCCAACGTCCTATTGCTTCCTCATTATTGAGATGTGTATCGGCGTGCCGTTACAAGCAGTCTCGTTGTTCTTACCGCAGATCGTCCAACGGCTCGTTGACAACACGGTCACGATCAATCTGTACACTGTCGCACCAAACGTCACGGTAAGTAGTAGATTTAACCAGATCCCTTAGTTGGTGCGACCTTCGCTCTAATTCCGTTAATAGGGTGCCGTCATGCTGTTAATCCTTGCGTTTACATCTGACGGTCTGCGGGTTCGGTTCCCTTTTGTATGCCTCGGCTTTGCATTCACGTTCATCGGATTCATCATATATGCGGCGATACAGGACGTCCATGCTCAGATTCGATTGGCGTACTTTGCAACCTTTATGATGTGCTGGGGAACATCTGCGCCGTCAGTTCTGCTAAGCACTGTAAGTCGCCTTTCTCGCAAACCTCCACCCGCTCTGTCTGCCGGGATCCCTGGAACTGATCATAAAATACACTTATTCACCCTTATATGAATGGATTCACTGAGCGGTAAACTAATATTATCCGTAGTGGTATAACAACAACGTAGCGCACGAGGGTGAGCGACTAACCCTGACTTCGGTCGGCGTTCCGTTAGCGAACCTGATGGGACTGATTCCCAGCTACGTATTTCAAACCAAAGATGCGCCGAAGTATACACCTGCTCTTATCACGACGGCCTGCTTTGGTGCCACTGGATGCCTCATCACGGGATGCTTAGGCCTTTTCATGCTCTGGGACAACCAACGTCGAAACCGCCGGCAGGGAGTGAATCTCACTGCGAAAGACGTGCCAACTTTGAAGTTGAGAGACGGTCCAAAAGTGGAGGAGTTTAGATGGTTCTTGTGAAAACAGAATGTGGTTGCTGGGATGCTCGTCGATATCCGCTCAAAAGCAGGTACCCAGTGCTACTACCCAGTTGTAAAATCAAAGCGCTTGTTGTTTAAACTCGTTTTCCAATGCATTAACTAGGTACATGACGATTATGTTACCGTTCTGCCCATTCTCTAAGCCGGTCGAAAATGGTACCGCTAAATCTCATTTCCCCTTATACTAGTTCGGTCTTCACCTTGAGTAAAGGCGCCTGAAGCTGCCGTACGCATCAGGTACTCTTACGTTTCCGACTCCAGAAACCCGACCCCCGAGTCAAAACGAGAATGGGTGGGGCTCTTGATTCCATTCCGCTGATCATCTAAGATCCTCTTGTACTTTTCATCGTCGAATTTCCATATCATTGTATCGTGCTCATCCCCAGACGCGGCATTACCCTTGATCGACAGCTTTTCGGCTACGGGATCCTCCTTCACCTGTGTAAAGTATCGTCTCTTCCACGTTTCGCCCGCGTCTTTCTCCTGTCTACGTAGCACGCGCTGCGCATTTTCGATTTTGCTCTTCTCGTGCCCTACGGCGAAGATGTCGTTCGCGTGGATAGCATTGACGACGTGCTTCCACGCTCGCCTCGATTCAAGGGGATGTTGCGACTCGACTGGCGCAACCTGAAGCGGCGTCCTCTGCAACGAAGTGAGGTTGACCGTATCGACCAACTTCCCCTCGCCATTCTTAATTGTATATGAGTCGCACCAACGACCTTCTAGGACGTATATGGGGTTGCTTTCGTCATTGTCTCGGTATATACTGGCCGTGAATGTGTTGCTCTTCCCCTTTATCCAACCTTTACTTGAATAGTTGATACGCGACGTGTAGCCCGAGGAGCCGCGGATATACGAGACTCCGTTAAGCTCAGGGGCAATCTGCAATGTTACGATGCCTTCGACATGAACTTTTGGCATCGTAATCCAGTAGTCTTCATCGTACCTATCGATATGTAACACGCTGTATCCCTTTCTTTCTATATTTATGGTGGATGAAAAGTAGGCTTTTGGGGCGACGTGGCCCTCGAGCTAAGTTGATGTTAGCCAACATAGCGCCGATAAGGGGGAAAGGCTGGCTAGGAATTGACAGAAGCTTGATTACCTTGACTCCATGCGTGTCGTTCCATATCTTAAAGGCTGTCGCCGGAGGATGATGAGAGACTTGCTCGGTCACTAAATGCGTCGTTCCGGCGTCGTCCAGCCATTTCCCCAAGAAAATCTCCCCTAAAAATGGATTTAGAGGCTTCATCCTCTTCCTCTTGCCATTTTCATCTTTGCTCGCGTGTTGGTGTCTAAGGGTGCTCAAGAACCACTGGAGAACTCGTAAAGCTCGCTTTTGCGCACATTGTTCTCTCGCAGGCGATACGAGGAGACTCGGATGCTCAGCCCAGTATGTGCTATATTCAACAATGGATTGAGGTGCGAGTAAGAAGGGCGGCGCAGTTAACGAGGCAAGGTCTCCTTTGAAAGTTGCGACAGACTTATGATCCGAATCAGCGGGTTGAATGTTCAACCTCTAGAAGGAAAGGAGTAGATTACGATGGCCGTACCTTGATGAATTGAAACCAAGCCGACTTATGTTGCTGTTCGTCTCTCTTATCGTCGCATTTGACGGGAGCGATAGTTACAGACATGTTGGGCTGATATTACTTAGTCTTCTATATTATGTATTACCTGGAAGAATACAGGAACTGGGAAGTAAGTTACAGAGCATTGCGACCAAGATACTTATAAGAATTATATAACGAAAAAGAAGGAAACGGAGTTGTTTTACTAGTGTCATTGCGCATTCATACATTGAGACGTATGCTGCACCATAGCCATCCTATGCAGGGCTTTCCCACATGATGAATTGAGACGTCGTCTGCTTCACATATCGAAACAGGGCATGTGAAGGTGGATTTGAGTGGACGGGGTGGAGTCCCTGAAGGACCCTGATGTTACCTAGATATTTTAAGTATTGGGGGTCATCCCAGCTTCGATGATCCCCTGAGAGCCTAGAACGACATTAGACGGTCATAGATTTACACGTGTAAATTCAACGTAACCCAACATGGCCAGTAATATTTAACATCAAAACACTTTAGTCCCAGCAAATAAACATCGAGGCTTCGTTAAGTTCATGATAACGCATATGGGCTTTAATATAGGTATATAAATGAAAAAAAAAGGAGGAAGAATTATTATACGATAAACTTGAAAATCGTGCAGACCAGCTTAAAAGTAATAACGAAGACGCAGACTCTCGCGCGTCACAGCTTCAAAGTGCTGTGGTTCATCGACCGAAGTCTTTCCTGTCATTTATTTACACCACAGGTATTACATACCTGGATCTGTGTTTGTCGAGCTAGAATTGGTCTGATTATGGTCTGTATAGTTAACATCTTAAGTTAGCAGTGCTTCTTGAGTTGAGTGATCGAAAGAGGGCAGTTGGAACAAAGTCTATAGAGATTATAAAAGAGATTACTTACGGCATATTTTCATACAGTCGTCGTGGTTTGTTCCCTCATCCGGGAATAGCTTCATGCACGTATTATGACATGCCTGCACAAATGCTTGTTGGATCTGGTTCATGACGTCTGGCCACTGAGGTTCTGATCCCGCTCGAATGGCGAGATTGATATTGTTGTCGAGCGAGGGAGCGGGCCTTGCTGTGCTGAGGGCAATAAGCCCAAGAATAATGTTATAGGAAATATGCATTGCGATTAGTTACAGTCATTTCCAAAAGAAACCAATATCGATCGGTAGAGCGAGGAGCATTTCAACTATATATATTCCTTGAATGATAAAGATGGTTTACTTTGAAGGGCTACCTTGCGTTGGTATACTTATTAATGACACAATGAGACCTTTGTTTGAAGGAAAGCCATGAAGAATCGGTCCCAGAAAACAATGGTATATAGAAGATTCCGACTAAAAATAGATTATAATAGGTTATTATTAGAGAACTTCATTGTTGTCCTTAATAGCGAATATAATGTAAAGGTTGAACATAGAATACTTCCTCAGCTGCACATGTGGACTACTACTAGTAGGTTAAGACTTAACTTTGGTACACTGGTACATTTGATACTACCTGCAATACAAATGGGATGTTACTATTAGGCACACCATCCTAGCGACGCTCCATCACCCCCACAACCTTGGAAGCTCAGACTTTAGTGTAGGTAGGTTCGCTACTGGGTATCATGTACCTACGTAAGCCGGGGTACGGGGCTTTGATTTAAAATGACATAAGGCAAGGTACAATACCAAACTTACCTAGTAAGCTCACATCCTAAAGAACATCAATGCCTCTTAACCTTATCCGTTCCAATATAAACCTTTCATCTTCCTTTGGAATGGCTTCATCTTCTCCACCAGCAAAACATGGGACAGTCCCTGTCAGATGAGGCTAGGCCTCCTTCCAAAGAGGAAATTACAGCAGACCTGGTAATCATTGCTAGCCCTCGAGCTTTCCCACCCTTTCAAGCCCAAGATGAGCTGACATTCCGCCCGTCACGCAGGCAGAGAAGTTCGCTCGCAAATGTTTCGAGCCTCTCGAGCTTTATTCCTTCAAACACAACTTCAAATCGCTCGCCGACCACGAACAAAATGTGCGCTATCTTAAGGAGGATAGTATTGCCCGTTTTCTCGAGCTTCCGGACATACTCGCCGTCTCGCCCGTCGTGTTTCACATGCTGTCGTATATCGGTGCCTTCCCATTCCTCCAAGATGCCCCGGTTATCCTGGGCTTCGAACAGATGATTATGGCTGTCGCTATTATGACCGAGCGATATGCTAAGATATTAGCGAGAGGCAATAGTAGCAGAAGGAAATTGCTTTTCAAGAGCCTAGCCGTATACGACCGAAAGCTATCAGAGATCGAGAAGCAGCAGAATAGCACAGGTATATCGGAGCGAAATACTAGCAGTCACGTGCCTGGGTTTGCCGTTGACGAGGCCGGCGACGAACTGGACGACGATGCAGCGGACGACGACGAGCTTGTCTTGGCTGCATTGGACTCTCTGGATATGGACGATGCTTTCAGAGCGGGCGATTCGCACGCCGCTACTACGCATGGGGCCATGATTCCTGCAGACAACTTTAGGAAGCTGATTATGCTACTGCTTCTAGTATCTCCGTTGGACGCGCAGGAGCACCTCTCTAGCTACGCGCATCGGGTTACTGGCACGGATCTCGAAGATCTGAGGGCCACAGCCGAGAATATTTTGTCAGCCTTCATCAATGTGGAGAAATCCCCTGGTATCACATATCCCCAGTTCAAGAATGTTCTCCCATCCAGTTTCCCCTTTCTTTTTGACGGATTCAATCCCCTTTTCGAGCACTTCCTTTTTGCCAAGGACCTCGACTTCTCTAGAAGAAAAGATGGCATGTCTAAGACCATATCCCCAGCGGTCGTACAACCTCCCCTGCTTCAAGGGAGTGGCCAGATTCTAAATTTAAGTATTTTGTCTCAATTGTCGTTCTTCATTAGTGGGAACGAACTATTCCGGCGTCTGCGCTTGCTATACTCGGGCTCGGAAGCCGGGTTCTCGATGGGTAGTTTTGAAACAAAGGTTTTCAACTGGCGTGCGCCGACTATCCTACTGGTATCCGGGACTAGGCTTTCGGATACTCCCAACCATGGTGGATCAGAAGGGACATTTAATGACTCTCTACCCCCGAAACGGTTTCCGAATGGAAGCCCGCCGGATCGCGACCGCTTAGTGTTCGGGGCGCTTGTCAGACAACCGTGGCGACACACCCACAGGGAATGTTTTGGAGGCGAGGATATGCTGCTATTTCAGCTTGCCCCAATTCACGACGTTTTCCCGGCTTCCATTATAAACCGCGACTATGTAGCGTTTGCGAAACCACCGATCACGAATCCGGGAATCAACTTTGGTTGCCCACATCCAAGGGTGAGCCAGTCCTCGCGCCACCAGTCGATCCGACATCTGGGACCTGTGTCGCTTGTCGTCGATTCGAGCTTTGAGTTTGGAGTCTTTACCCACGACTACGCATCCCGCGGCGGCGCATTCGCAACTAGCGCGTCTCGAAAGTACAATTTCCAGGAACGCTTCCAAGTCGACGAAATTGAAGTGTGGGGTTGCGGTGGCGACGAAGAGGCAAGGATACAGAGAGAGAAGTGGGAATGGGAGGCCCGGGAGGCCGAAGCCAGGAGAAGAGTCAACTTAGGCACGGGCGATATTGCCGCGGATCGAGCGTTACTCGAAATGGCAGGGCTGGTCGGAGCTAATAGGAGTGGGGGTTCTATGGCCTGATTTACAACAAGGCTGAAAGAAGGCGGCGTTAGAGGTCGTAGGCGTTGACTGTATAGCTCAATAGCTTTCAGGGGCTTAGATCTACCATATGTGCAACAGACAATTTCAGGCGGTTGAACCTAACTTATTGCTTGGTATATACAATGGCACGAGGTATGGTCCTTTATAGACAACCTATCAACAGAGCCCAGCTTTTGGTCCCCTACCATCCCAGATGTCCTCTGGCTGTTTCCTTCCGATCCCATTTTGATACCTCGCTGCTTTTAGGGAAGTCAACCCGATCATAAGCTTGATAATGTATGTGTATGATGATTTATTTCTTAGTGGCTTCCGCTTTTGCCATCTTCTCGGCCTTTTTATCTTCAGGTATGTTTGCGCTCTCACTCTTCCTCGTCCCAAACCAACCGCCAACATCTGCCAAAGCGCCCAAAACATTCGATGTCTCCTTTTTATCCTGCCCGTCGCTATCGGTATTGGACCGGGTCTCATCCTCCAGCACGTCTCCCTTCTCTTTCTCTTGGGCACGTCTTTGCTGGACGCGCTCCTGTCTCCTCTTCATGGCGGCCTTCAAATGTTTGTCTTCTTCATCCCTAACCTCGAGTTCTTTCAACCACTTTTGGTGCCTTTCCTCGGCGCGCTGCTGGGCCTCTAATTTGATCAGCTCCTTTCGCTTCTCCCTATCCGCCCCATAATATGCGCCGCCGGCCACTATTGCTAGGACTGTAAAGGCCTGGGCGCCCACTCGTGCCCGAAACATGCGCTGCACCTGCGCATGGTCGCCACGGCGCATAGCTCGCCAGGCATTGATGACGGCGAGGGTGGTGAGTAAGGTGCCTAATCAGGGTTATCAGATTACCTACTAGACTATGGACTGACCATAGACCGGGAGTCTATAGAGATGTCGAAGTTGGGTTGAGGGGCGATTTACCGAGTGGGATGAGAGGCTCCTCTCGTAGCTTACGGCCTATCTTCTGAGCCGCAGTTTCATTGTAATCTCTAGACAAGTGGACTTATAAGCTACTAGTACATGCACCAATGGTGACGTATTCGAATGTGAGATGCGGAGAAAGAACAGGGAGCAGATGTACTTATTTTCGTCGAAGGACGAGGGCATCGACCTATCCGCCATGTTGAAAATCAGTCCGCGTTGGGATCTTAAAAAGACCGCTTCGTCCTCGATAGCTTGTTGTAAATTAACTCCAATGGAATTGCCACAGGTAGACTTTTGAATGCAGTGCAGGCGTTGGTAATCTAAGTTTGATTGCGCAAATTAGAAACATTGAAGTCGAAATTGAAATCGAGTCCAAGGCTTTGACGAAATGTGCTCTCAATGATATAGCTGCTACGGATTCAATACGTAGGGATCTTTGCGGTACCTACCCAGTTCGTGTGCCACTCGATAAAGTGATAAGACGTGGATTACACCGAATACCGGGGTACTTAACCGATACTTACATACCTCACCTCAGGGCATTCTCGCCGACTACCGAACAAAGGGTTACCGTAATCCCTGATAGATGGATACTGCCATGACCCCTCCATCATCTGCTAAAAGCACGAAAGTTTAGGCGGGTACCTACCTGTAGAACCCCACTAAAGCTCCTGCAAGCTCGATGCATCATGCATCCCACCATAAGGTTAGTTCAACTAGAGGCTGCCCCACTAAGTGAGAAAGTCTGAAATAATTTTGTGACGCTTAGCTTAGCACACTTGTGTTTTGTATAACCACGACAACGACAATTATTATTATTTTAACATGCCGGGAGCTACAGCTCCCCCAATTGATACCGTAATGGCAAATGGTGCCGGTAATGGTATCAACGGCCACGTACCGCGCACTCCTTCGTTATCAGGCCTCTCCCTTACCGAGTACAGCGCAAACCCGTCGCCGCCATCGGAGCGCAGACAAGACAGAATCAAGCAGATCGTGCCGGAGGAATTCATCCTGCCTAATGGACATCCTGATGTTCGTCAAAACTTACTATGTACTTTTGTTTTTCTTTAGAAACATGAGCGATTAATAAGTACTTCCTTTAGTATCTCCGTCTGATCCTTACCTCGAGAGTCTACGAAGCATGCAAAGAGACTTCCCTCGCACCCGCCACAAACCTCTCGAACCGACTCGAATGCAATGTCTTACTCAAGAGAGAAGATGAGCAACCCGTTTTCAGCTTCAAGCTACGCGGAGCTTACAACAAGATGGCCCATCTCGACCGAAACCAGAGCTGGAAGGGCGTGGTGGCTTGCAGTGCAGGAAATCATGCCCAAGGAGTAGCTTATTCTGCTAGAATTCTCAAGATACCCGCAACTATCGTCATGCCTTCGGGTACGCCGAGCATCAAGCATAAGAACGTCTCGAGACTAGGCGGCTGCGTCGTGCTTCACGGCGCAGACTTTGATGCCGCCAAGGAAGAATGCGCAAGGCTAGAACAGCAGCATGGCCTCATCAACATTCCACCCTTCGACGACCCCTATGTCATCGCTGGTCAGGGAACAATAGGAATGGAGCTGTTGCGACAGACGAACATCCAAAAGCTCGAGGCCATATTCTGCTGCGTAGGGGGAGGTGGCCTTATCGCGGGCATTGGAGTCTACGTCAAGCGCATTGCGCCTCACGTCAAGATAATCGGAGTCGAAACCGAGGACGCCAATGCAATGGTCCAGTCTCTGCGAGAAGGGAAGCGAGTGGTGCTTAAGGAAGTTGGGCTGTTCGCCGATGGAGCAGCAGTCAAGACTGTGGGAGAGGAAACCTTCCGAATATGCCAAGAGGTGATCGATGATGTTATCGAGGTAAATACTGACGAGACATGCGCCGCCATCAAAGACGTATTCGAGGATACTCGCTCTATAGTAGAGCCGGCGGGCGCCCTAGCTCTCGCCGGCCTGAAGAAATGGGTTGTGGCAAATCCGTCGAGTGACTCGAATCGATCCGTCATAGCCATCACAAGCGGTGCGAACATGAACTTCGACAGATTGCGCTTCGTAGCCGAACGCGCTACCCTCGGCGAAGGCAAGGAGGCCCTGCTCCGCGTGAGCATTCCGGAGAGACCTGGAGCATTTGCCGAGCTGGTTAATCATGTTATGCCCCATGCCGTGACGGAATTCTCGTATCGCTACGCGACTAGCGAGTTAGCTAACATCCTGATTGGGATATCATTGACCGGCGCAGCTTCTGAAAGAGTGCAAGAGCTCCAGGCGCTTATTGATAGGATCAACAACGACGGCATGACCGCTACAGACTTGTCGGGAGACGAACTTGCCAAGTCACATATCCGCTATCTCGTAGGCGGACGATCTGACGTGCCTGACGAGAGATTGTACATGTTCACCTTCCCCGAACGCCCCGGTGCGCTAGAGAAGTTCTTGCGCACGTTACGTTTGAGGTACAACATCAGCTTATTCCAGTACCGAAATGGGGGTAGTGATGTGGGCAAGATCTTAGCGGGCATACAATGCCCTGACGCGGAAGTGCCGGACCTAGAGAAGTCGTTCAAGGAGATCGGATATCCGTGGGAAGACTGCACGCAAAGCCCCGTTTTCAAGACATTCCTGAGGAGTTAAAGGTCGAGGGTAGCTACGAGTTTGCAATTCGGTGCGTATGCTAGCCTAATCGGTTAGGATTTATGAAATCGAGTCTGGATCGTGATGTGATGGGAGTTTTGCGGGTTTGCGGCGAGTTATTACAAGCTTCATCATTGATCGTCGAAAACACTAATGGAAATGGCGAACGGTAATAGGTACCATAAAAGGGATACATTTAAAATAGCAGAGAGCCTCTTGCTGTGATGTGTGATTTACATATGTAGGCGATGTGGCCGTCAGGATCAATCTATGTACACATGTGCATACTAGGTAAATTGGATCCTGTACATATGGTTACGTGCATACTACATATAAGGATCTTAGTCGATTAGCCAATAAACTTCAACTATAGAATCCCCACACTCCTAGCTCCGGATTTTCCATCGTACAATACTTTGGATACTTTTGTACATTGACATCTATCACCACTCCGAACAGTGAACACAACAATCCTGTCTTTCGAAGATGGCGGCCCCTTCCCTAATATCGTCGCTTCGGGCATTGTCCCTTCGCGCGGCACCAGCCTCCCGACGAGTGCTGCGGACGCGGACACAGCAGCCTATCCGCAGCATCTCTCAAACAACTCTCACTCCGAGACTCGCAACGAGACCGTCGGCGACGACGATAAATGCGACGAAAGCGGTGCAAGCCATCGCACAACAACAGACAAGAGGAATGAAGGTCCACAGTTCGGTGAAGAAGCGGTGCGAGCACTGCAAGGTGAGTCAGATCATCAGACCAGCAGACCAGCCACAGTCCTGTGCATGTGATACTCGAGACAATTACTAAGGCTAGAGTTGTTGTAGGTCGTGAGGAGAAAGGCTGGCAAGCGACACCGGGGCTACCTCTATATCATCTGTAGCGCGAACCCAAGACATAAGCAACGACAAGGATAGTATATCGCGGATATGGGCGGATCAAAGCAATGCGATAGCGACAGAAGACAGGAGACGGGAGACGGCTATGATGTCCATAGATGTATAATACGGCCTAGGTGACGAAACAAGAATTGCATGACCTTAGTCTGCATTAAAAGCCGTGGCGCTCTATCATATTTCAATACGATTGCATGTCAGCCGGCATCGTGAAGCCGCGATAGACCACAGAGTACATATTCTACATCCCATCTATATACCTCTCCATACTCTCCCATTCCGTCTTGCCGGTCGATAATAGATAGCGTATGTGGCCTACATCAGTAACATGGCGGTGCCGCTCGAGCTCGGCGCGCGCAAAGTTTCGTGTCTCGGAACGAGTCGTCGGGTCACCGATTCTGCGTGTACCTCGAATTACGCTGCGATAGAGCGATAGGGCGCGCGAGCGTAGAAGGAACTATATTATGTACGTGTAAGTTCGAGGATCACTCGAATATGTGAAGTGTTCTATGGAAACCATAAGAGTTGTAGGAACCGGGAAGAAGTATTAATAGAGAGATGGGCATACATGATCTAGGCTTAGGGCAGTGCCTAGCCGACCCTTAGGTGAACTTGTCGCATAGTTCCGGATCGAAATGGTAGAACACAGATTCGATCGACTGCGAAGTAGACGCATGGGTCTAGAAGAGTTGGACGTTTAGGAATCCGAAGGGATTATGGATTTGTTATGCAAAGACCGAGAATACTTCGATTTTTGGATTTCCTCTCTTTCAAGTTCCAGGTTTTATGCAGCTAAACGACGTCAGAAACCTCAGTTACGTCCTACCATATAGCGGGGCTATAAACTTGGGCCATTTAACTGCAAGTACTTAGGTACATAGTTCGCACTCTAGGTATAACTCCTAATAATTCAAGTCTCATTTTAACTCTTATGTAACTTCCGACATCCTATATCAAAAATCTCAGGCTCATGGGTAACATCATCCGTAAATGAATGCTCGTCAGCAATCGCTGTAAAGCCAACCCTCGGCGCACGATGATAGTACACAGAGACGTTCATGATTTCCATTCATCGTGCCCACGTAAAAGATGACGATGAAGACCCTTAAGCAGAGCGTGAAGCGCAGACGTGCTTCTACAAACCCCATCGAGCGAGCAAATCTGAAAGATGATGATACTTTCATTAGAGAACACTTCTGTCCTAGGTAAAATATCTCCTAGGAGCGGCCGAGTTGGCAATATGTTCATTGACGTCGAATCTAGTACTCCAGCATGGACCGAGTGGATCAACCCAAAGACAGAAGCGAAGTACTCTCTTAACCTCGTCCAGTCCGGTAATCTGAGTACCGACGATCTTGAAGCCTGCTTTAGACTAGTCGAAGAAACTAGTCGTCCTGACTACGAGTCCTCGTCGGTCGGGTGGAAGCCGGGCAAAAAGCTCACCGAGATGAAGTCTCCCGAGTTGAGATACATCACCGTGAAGGACAATGCAGGAAGCATACGCGGCTTCACCTCTTTAATGCCGACTTATGAAGAAGGAGAGCCCGTCGTATACTGCTATGAAATTCATCTTAAACCTGAGCTACAAGGGTACGGCAATCATCTGTTTACTATGTCAACCATTGCATTGCTTAGTTATATTCTGTAGGACCGGTCTAGCCAAGACGCTCATAGGATTCCTCGAGAAGGTCGCCGCGAACACGCCTCCTATAAAGAAGGTAATGCTTACCTGTTACCTATCCAATCAGCGGGCCCTTGCATTTTATAAGAAAGCCGGTTTCGAGAAAGATGAGATATCACCAGAACCGAGAAGGCTACGATTTGGCAAGGAATTCATCCCCGACTATGTTATCATGAGCAAAGTTGTCAGCCGCAGTGACTAGAACGAGTTTTGAATTTGAACGCAACTAAACAAACCATTGCATGTGATATGCGAGGTTGGATCATATTACGGTATGATACGAATACGACATCCACTACCATTGCCTCGAAGAAACGATATCCGTTACTCAACATTCCAAGCGCTACATACATAGGTAGTATATTAAAACTGCTACATACACCTGACTATAGATGTATAATGACATCTCCCCACAGGGCTCTTTTCAGGTTTACATCATAGTGATTTATCGCGAGCCGCATTAAGGTGAGGAGGCTTGGAAGGACCAATGACAGTGCCAAGTTTTCCGGAGCTTCTCCTTCGCTGTAGACGCTAACGAGCAAGGAAAAAAAGTAAATGCAGCTACGCCTTCCAAGAAATACAGATGTTACCTGCCAGGCGAATTCGTAAGTAATAGGTACCTACATCGGAGAGCCAAGAACGAGACACACTTGGAGATAGCGGATGGCATCCCAACTTTCTCGGGTAAAGCCCAGCATGTCTGGTTACACCCTTTCGCAGCCATGGCGTCATCGTTCGTCGTCCATGTTATCGTCACGTTGTGCAAATATCAAGATGGCAATCCCCATTACTTCTACCCGCCGCACCTCCCGACTCACGATTCATGTTTTACTGACCCCATCAAGTACCTGTCCTCGCACCGTCAAACTCTATATCAGCCCTAAGTCAACCTATACGGCATAGCTGCAACTATCGACTATCTGAGATTCCTAATAGAAGCCATTGAGCGTTGAGAGCTATTAGAGAAAAAGCGATATTTATCATGCCTCCAATTTTACCCACTTCGACATCGGATAGCTCATCCATTGGCCAAGTTTTGGCTCGCGAGCTCGAACACATTAAGCCAACAAGAACTCTGCCGGAAGCCGTGACTAAAGTTCTCGCGGCCCGCCAGCAAGGAACCACAACCGTTGTAACAACCGGTAGTAGCACGCCAACAAACAATCTGTCGGGCGGAGCGATCGCCGGAATCGTCATCGGCTCTATCGCCGGTTTCCTAATCTTGCTCTGGATTATCCGGTCCTGCATCAACTACCGCAACCCGGGGGCGTGGGGGGAAACGTTTGAGCCGGATAACGAGAAGCCGCCGCACACCCACTATTACGGCGGGTCGACACGGTACCCCCGGGAGATACACGGCCACCGTCACCGGTCGCACTCGCGCCATTCTCACCGGAGCCCGCGGCGCACCTCCGTCGTGAGCGTCACGAGACCCGCCTACGTCGACCGCAGCAGGAGTCCTCGCGCTCCGCCAGCGGCTTACTATGCTGACGAGAGAGACGTGCGGAGATCGCGCGACGGGAGGAGACATTCGCGCGGGTATTGAGCTTGCGAAATCTTGCAGATGGCTGGGCGATTCTTTAAACACAATATGCTGATAATGACGATGACAATAATGATGATGTATATATTACGCTGACGAAAATATGGTTGGGCAGAGTGCTAGAAAAGGCCTGGGAAATACAAGGTGGATGTGGTCTATTCCTGGGTGGAGTATATGGGTTAAGTTCTTTACGAAATGTGGATGAAGTACATTATATAATGAATACTCAAGTGCTTATTTCACGAATCTCAAATGCAAGGCTGGAATATTGAAATATTCGCAATAATTCACAAAGACGACGCCGTCCAAGATACCCAAACGCCTAGGAAACACCTGAAAGCCCTAAGCAATTATCCCACATAATGTAGAGTAGACGTGCGGGAAACCAAGATGAAGCCATCTCAGCCGGATGACATCACCCTATCTTTCAGATTTTGGTACTCGCCATCATTCCATGAGCTTAATGGTTCGTACGGTGGTGTCCATCCCTCATGGCCCCTAGGTCGGTCCGGTCTGAAATGTTTATACACAGAAACCTTCAGCACGAACCTCTCTAAGTCACGGAACTGTCCAAGAACATCTTCCCTCAGCCAAGCCCAGAGCTTGTCCGGATTCTCCGGCTGGCCATACGTTAAGGCCACCTCAACATCAAGCTGTCGAAGACTCGGGAGAGCGTCCCGCAGAATGCGCATGGAGGCTCGAACACTCTTCATATGCGAAGACGAATCCCAACCATCCGACGGCATGACATGCGCCACATGCACGAAGCGCACTCTACTCAAACCCTCCGGGCTCGCGTTGCGGCAGAAATAGCGCGCCATATCAGCACCGAACAGCGAGATCGTGTTACCTGCATACAACACATCCAGAACCTCGCCGTACACCACGCGGCACGAGCGCATCAAGTCCGTAGGGAACGCCGTCTTCTCCGGCTGGACCCATCCCGGGACGAAATGCCGGCCCTCGCCGCAGATCAACTGCGACACCGCGCCGTACCGCACGCAGCCGTGGCTAGGCGGAGTGACCAGCGGATGAAGCCACGATCCGCCGAGCCTGGTAATGCGGCGCAGTGCCTCGCTCGGCGCGTCCGCGTCGTCGCGGATGCCTTGCGCGGGATCCCAGGTGGACGGCCGTGGACCCCAGAACGACGAATGGGTGCGCACCTGTATGATAGCCGGCCCAACGAGCGCAAGCCGGTATATATGAAGGCGAATCTCCGGCGGAAGGTGGAGGAACGATGTGCGCGTCGTTCCTATAACGGGAGGAGCCGTGGTTGATTGGGATGAAGAGGATACTGTGGCCAACGGCTTTGATTTGGGGAGCCGACGGGTCCTGACCCGCCGGCGATTGTAGGCGTCGTAGCCAGCTCCAACTGTCGCCTCTGCTGCTTTAAACGAGTATTTGATGCAGTAGTATACCCCTACAAGAGGCCAGAAGCAGGCGGCCGCGCAAACGGTTGTGCATGCTGATGAAGCGGAGTGTCCAACCTTTGCTACCATATTTCCTAGAAACAATTGCGATAGTTTGGGACCATAAAATCCAAGCGGATAGTTTCGCAAGATAATATTGATGGCTAATTAGTTGGTTATTGTGATGTAGAAGACGTTTGTCTGCCTCGAGGATGCCAGAGGATTGGCTAGGAGAGGGGAGAGAGGATTATGTTATGACCCGAAGCTATATATAGGACTTTTGCGGTAGGACTTCTAGGACTTACGAGAGATTTTTAGATAAAGCAATCTAATATATAATCGAATCCTGTCACTTATTATTCATAAGAGTTAATTCGATAATGGTCTTGTTTGGATATGTCATCTTATATTTTAAATGTACATACAAGAAAATATGAGTCGTATGTGTCGCTATCAATTCTTCTCAATACATCCCGTGAGATATTACTCAATCTAGACAGTATTCTTTTGGGTATGTTTGACTTATTTTGCACCAGCACGTCGATGCTTCACCCACAGAAAACGAGAGAACGCATCGGTGCTTTTGGTAGTTTTCCCGACTGCAAGATCCGCGGACATCATAGACTCGTAAGCATTTGGTCGGAATTCCGCCAAGAACAGATATCCGGTGCGGACAGAGGTGGTAGCTGAAGCGTGGCCGCCCTTGGACTGGCCGTCCACAGTCCCGGCATACTTCTTGTCTCCTAGAGTCATGACATCGACGAACACGTTGGCCAAGGTCTTCATCTCGTCGGCCGTGATGCCGTAGCTGCCGTCGATATAAGTACGGGCAAACCCAGCAACGTCAAGCGCGCCGTGGTTCGAGTCTTCTCCGCTTGTCTTGGGCATGGTATAACCCCAGTCGTAGACTGTGCTACCCTTCTTGCTTTTCTTGGTCTGGGCACCTCCACCATGAAAGAACCATTCTATGCTAGCGCTGATGACTGACTTGTACTTGTTTAGCAACGTGGGGTTGTCATTGAGGATTTTGTGCGCGTTGACAAGGTTGAGGAATGCGTAGTTGAACATCATCTGTTGGTTCCAGGGGACGGCTTTGCCGCCCATATAAGGCGCGTCCTTAGCGAAGTACATCTTATTTCCGTTCGAAACATCCAACAGCCGCTTGAGGATGTGGTTGCTCATCGAGGCATCTGCTTGCTTGAGGTAGGTCTTGGCCCGCTCTAAGTAGGTAGCGCCATAATTGTGAGGGTCGCCGATAGCTACCTTCTGGCTGTAGAGATTCTTCGTGTTCAAAATAAGGTATGAACAACTAGCTAGGTGCCCGACTGGGTCGCCTTGCTCTCCGCCGGTAGCGATCGGTGTCTTAGTGACATCATTTGGCCAAACAGGGTCGATTCCTCCAGTCCAAATCTTATACTGGCCTACTGGAGCCTTCGCTAAATCGTTCCTCTCCGATAGCACGGCATCGCAAAATCGGAGCATCTGGTCAAGAGTCTCCTTCTCTCCGGCCATCTGGTAGACAAGGCCCATTGCCTTTATCTGTTCACCACTGTGACCCTGAGCCCACTCGTTGCCCTTGTTCGATGTACCAGGCTTTAGCGTAGTGACGAAGTCGTTGAATGATTTTAACTCGTCATCTGTGACGTTGCCATCAAAGCTGCTGACTTTCATCTGGGCATGGGCACCGGAGAACAGCAAGCTTCCGAGGATGGCCCCTAGGGCGTATGTGCTGAAAGCACCTCGCATATTGGAAGATGATTTCAGTCTGTTGAGATGTATCGTGTTACAGTCGTAGGTTTTCGGTCAATACCTTAACCAAGAATCTTGAGATGGCGATTGTACGCGAACCAAAGGATCTCGAGGAGAGAAGGAGACAGTGGCTTGGTGCTTTGGACTCGGATTGTACTAGAAGAGAACAAACACGGAATTCCTAGGCGATTATATACCGTTTGCTTCCAGCCCCTTAGGCATAACTCTCAGCTGGCTGCTGGGGTGCCATTGTCGCTCACGTCATGAAGGCGCCGTATTGATAGGAGAACTACCGTAAAGCGTCCTCTAGAAGCCATTGAAAGCGATTAAATAGAAGATCTTCATCGATAGTTTGATGAATTCTGACAATTACTCAAGCATCTAACATGTGCAGCGCAGCATGAACCCTTTACCTACCTATAGGTAGTCACTCTGACTGTTAGGTAGGTAGGATATAGGACTTTGGTATTACCCAAGGCTGTCATTTATAGAAATACTAATGGATATCGCAACATAAATCCAGTCTGGGGCAGCTGGTGCAGGGGTAATTTAACAAGCCACTAATAATAGAAGTCTGGAAGGAGCAAGTATCAACAACTATAAGTACAGTCGCGGTATATGGCTTCTTTCTGTCGTTCTTTATCGGTAGTGTAAATGTCATACCTAATACGTCAGAGTATACATATGTTACACAATCCAGCAGGGTTTCAAAGTTCTTAGGTTTGTTTAAGGTTGGATTGATGCCATTCACATAGAAGGTACCTAAGTACAAAGGTACTCACATTGTCGCACGTGATAACGAGTTTCTTTCGCGTTCTCAACACGCTTCAAGCCTCAAGCTTCTTGCATCATCCCCACCCCACTAGGTGCTCGTCTAGGCCTCTATCTGTAACCACTTTAAATCTGCATCACGGATTCGTCCATGTCTTCAACCTGGTCTTAAGTCAATCATGTGGCTTTTAGAGAACGAAGGCGAAGCCCTTGACGGTAGGAACTGATATATTCCCCTACTCTATCTATTGCTCTAGAATGCTGACGTGACCATAATTATCTAGGTAAGCGGCTTTGGCTGCGACCCGGAAAGCGCTACCTCTTTGGCCGAACTGTCGCTGAACGTATGCGATTCCCTCTGTGTTAATGCCATTTCTACGGGAATGCCGTCAGCTAATGAGAAGATAGCTGGCCAGCTGGCCATCAAAGGAGAAGGGGCCGAGAGAGTATCGCGCAAACACGTTACCATCCAAGTTGACGAGGTAGCCGAAGGTGATGGGGTATGACATCCCGAATACATGAAAAACTGTACCTTTGGTTAAATAAATATGTTAGGAAATCGTTTCGAAGCGCTCACGTATTACGGTCCAAGACCTAGGCTCTAAGGGTGGGACATGGATAAACAACGAGAAGGTCAAGGGCGAAAAACGCATCCTTTCACAGGATGTTAATGTACTTCAAATGGGCTCGTTCACATCAAAGTTTCGGTGCGTATACCCAATTGAGCGCATTTATTCGTACAATTGCTGATGACGGATACCTATCTTAGCATCACCTGGTTTCCTGTCGTATTGAGCTTCTCCTTCACTGCCAAAGAAATCCAAGCAAACCCCTTATCAAAGCTGCGAGAAGACCTCGAGCAACTTGATATCAAGTTTCTTGCTGACTACGACCAATCCACCACGCATGTAGTATCGAGAAAAAGGAACATGCCAAAGACATTACAAGCCCTTGTTAATGGTCGCTACATCGTTACCTCGGAATTTTATGATACCATTATTACTGCTGCAACATCCGAAGATGCTGGTGATGGCGTGGCCACAAGTGCATTGGAGGCCGACTTCGACGCAAATTGGCCGGACGCCATGCAATTTGTACCACCACCCGGCGACGAAGCGGTGCCTAGGCCAGTAGAAGCCTTCGCTCCTAATCCCAGCCGTGCTGATATTTTCCATGGCTATACATTCATATTCTACAATCAGAAACAATACGATAACCTATTAGGTCCCATAACTAATGGTGGAGGCAAAGCATTGCTCAACGAAGCTATCGAGGGAAAGACGAATATCGATGCCTTCATGAGGTACGTGAAAGAAGTCGCAGGGGAGAAAGGCTTAGGGGAGTTCGAAGATGGGAGTGAAGGTAAAGGAGTCGTCGTGGTTAGATGGATTCCTGATCCTCCTAGGGAATGGTTTAACAACTTTTACCGATCGGTGTCTCAGAGACTAGACCAACGACTCATTGAACAAAAGGAATTCCTCGATGCTATCCTCAATAATGATGCCAGTGGTTTGCGGCGACCTCTCCAGGCTGAAACAGCACCTCGCGCACCACAAGCCGAATCACAACCTCCAACGACAGTGGAAGCCATGGAAGTAGATGAGCACGGACCTTCAGCCCAGCAGCAAAATCCTCCACCACGAAGACGGTCAAGAGGACCCGTTAGAAGTCGTTTTAAAGGTTTCGACGTAGATCTGGAAGATGACGACCTCCCAGACGCTGCTCCGGTTGCCTTTGCACCACCTACAGCAAACGTGGAATCGTCACAAGAAGGTCTTTTCGTATCGCAAGATGTTGCGCCAGAAGAACCAGAGGAGCCTATTCCTGCTACTAGAGAATCGCAGCGAAAGCGCCGTGCTCCAGCACCACCTGAGTCGCAGGATATAATAGACGACTTTGCACCTACAGCAGCGCAGGTCAAACGTCGCCGCATTGCTGCTGGAGAAGACCCCTTACCTCGACAACCAACGCCGGAGACTCCTTCTGTAACAGAATCACAGAAACCTAAAGCTAAGACTCCAAAGGTCAAAAAAGAGATCGACGTACTAGATCTAGCGCGGCAGAACCGGGAAGAGGCCGAAGCTCGAGCGAAAGCCGAGAGAGATGAACTTGCTATGGTACCAGAGGACCTTGATTTAGCAGAGATACGCCGCTTGCATATCGAGGCACCGATGGAAGTGCGACAAGTACCGACTGTGCGCACACGGGAACAGGACATAGCTGATGGTCGCTGGGATCCCGCATGGAACGGACGGAAGAATTTTAAGAAGTTCCGGCAAAGAGGTGCTCCGCTAGGACGAGCGCCTCAGAAAATTATAGTGGCACTTGAAGAAGTCAAGACAAAAGGCTTTGGCATTGGCGATGATTACTGGCTAGAAGACGAGAGCCAACAACGGAAGAGAAAGAGACGGAGCCAGACACATAGCCAGAGTACAGGTGACAAGGAAAGCACAAATGGGCGCGTAAATGAGCCGGAACAGCAGAAGCAGAAGCAGAAACTGCCTCCTGAGATTCTTCCTGCAGTTGATAGTAGTGACGATGAGGACCATGCGGACCGTGATATGGACGACGAAGAGGAGGATGTTGTCATAGCTCCTGCGCCAAAGGCACGACCAACTAGGGCCTCACAACAGACACCACAGTCACGATCGCAGTCAACTCGGACAACATCACAGGGCACATCTGCAAAAACGCAATCCTCGAGAATATCCAAACGTCCAGCCCCGCCTGCTAAGGAGCAACCGGCGAAGAGATCTCGGCTTGGACTTGTCGCCGATAGTGATGACGAGAGCGATGACGGACTACGCTTCAGGTTTGGGAAGAGATAATGGATTTATTAGCTCGATATATGACATTCGTCTTTTGTCGGAGGACTTGATTCTATGCGGGTATCTCCTTTATATACCTAACTCCTGGCCTTGCCACGAGTAATCCATGAAAGTAATGAAACCACCCTAATTATCCTGACCGATTGCGAAAAATGAGCCCTTGCTTATTTCCTCGCCGTTCTAATAAATGCCCGACCCACGCCATGCTATGCTTTATCTGTCCCCCCTCTACCATGCTGTGAATATTACAAACCCCAAGAGGCCTAGGAATTTACAGGTAGAAAACTGAGCTCAACGTACAAGGCGATTTAATCCATAGCATCCATATCTCCCGTACTCTTAGCCTCATGCTCCTCGACCAGCAACCCGATCATACAACTCGACAACATCGTCTCGTAGTTAACCCAAGGATGTATCTCACCAAACAGCTTCGACCCGTCGCGCCCGGCCACGCGCAGCAGCTCGGGCTCCCCGCCCGGGTGGAAGGGCAGGTACGGCGTGATGTTGTACACGCGACCGCCGAGCGCGGTCCACGCGTCCTTGCCCTTGCGCCCCGTCTGCCGTCGCAGCATGCTCGGCGTCACGCGCAGGTACGGCGCGCCCGGGCCCAGGTTCCGCAGGTCGGAGGACGGGTGGTTGGCCAGGCGCGCCCAGTCGAGCGGGCTCCGGCCGGGCTCCAGCGTCACCTTGCGCGACGGCTTGGCCGGCTTGCTGCTGTGCGTGGGAGGCGGCGCGAGCGTCGAGGTCCCGGGTTGCCGGTCGTACTGGTGCTGCCGGTTCGGGACGGGACCGCGAGCGGGCACGCCGAGGAGCGAACCGCCGCTGCTGGGGCCGTTGTTGAGGTTGTTGAGGACGGGAGGTCGGGGTGGTGGGCGCATGGCTCCTGGGGCGGGCGCGGCAAGAGCTGGCGCCGAGGTTTGGGGAGGCGGAGAGGGCGCGGAGAGAGTTGGGAGGGCGGCGGGTGCGGTTTGAGCTTCGGCGGCGCGCGCGATAGCGGCGGATGAGGCGGGCGGGGAGGGCGAGAGGGAGAACGAGGGTATACCATCTCCATCTAGATTTATCGAGGGCGTTGCCTTGGGTGTCGTCTGTGGAGATGCGCTCGTTGCTGTTTCGTGGCTAGGTTGTTCAGTTACGAGCTTGGGCGGGAGAGGCGAAGATGGCATGGCTGCTCGATCAGCTGCTGTCTGAGATGTTGCCGCTGGTACCGGTAGGGCTGAGGGTTGGTCGTCCCTTTCACTCGCTGCGCTTGACTCATCCTCCCTGTCTGACCTCGCTTCTGCTTGGGTAGGACGACGTGTCGTTGGTGGTTGCTGAATCCTCGGGTCGCCTCGCCATATCGCTAGGAAGGTTTGGATGAAGGACGGCTTCCAAATGGCGGCGTAGACCACGGATGCTAAAACGAGCGACAGGCCTACGAGCGCCATGGTCGCGATATGGCGGTACCGTACGTGAGACAACACTCTTTTCCCCTTTCTTTTTATGCGGCTGTTACAGACTGAATGCGGACAAATTCTCGTCACTAGCGTAACGTTTCTGTAATAGACTTTGGCTAGATTCCGACAATTACGTAGGCGCAGATGCTTTCCAAAGTTCAATGCTCTTTTTCAAAGTTAATCCGAACTAAAAAATATTAGAATTTGCAGTAACTGAAAGTTTGATTGTCAATGTCGTACAAGATGATCCCGGCCGCGGCCCTAGCCGATGGATCGCGATAGCTGGAATAAAAAAAGAATGTTGGTGGTGCAATCGAAGCACGATACCAATCAAAATTACAGGGTACAGCGCTGTCAAATTTAGCCCACATGTGCACATGTCAAACTTAATAGTACCTATGAATAGGTATTTTTGGGTTATTAGACTCCTTAAACCCCCCTAATTCATGAACTGCGGGGGAACCGGTGGGCATTTCCACAGCACAACCTATGCTAGCGCATGAATAAATAATCTCCATGGCTGACAGGAGCGTATAATTGGTATAATTGTAGATCTACGCACGTTAAACATGATAAACATATGTATTTAGACGTATGTTTAGAAAACACGGAACGTCATATTTTTTTCTGGGGCATTTTGTGTTTCCCCTTTCTCTCGGGTATGCACTCAGATTAAATTTCTGAGAAACCAATGTTTCTCGTCTTGGTTGTTTCTTCCTTTTCTTTCCATCCTCCCTATTGTCGACTGACACCTCCTTCCAATGTTTCCGTCCCCCGTTGGTATCTACCTAGATACAGTTAACTTCCGAGGTCGTACAATTGATTATCTTTATCGTATATGTACATCGAGTAGCGGTATCGTTGTATCCGTCGGTAGCGTCCCGCCAACCTGAAAGGTTTAAACTACCACCTCGAGGTACTTTTAGTTCAGTCGCAGCTGTCCGTTGGGCCTTGGATAGGCTTGCTTCTTTATAAGTGGAGACCTCCTGCCCAAGCCATCATATATGCACACCAAACATGGGTTCGTAATACCGAATAATTATCTCTTTAAACTATGCACAACGCGACTTTCCTCCCTCATACATCCAACTCACAACAGCCTCCAGTCACACGCGCTCCTAGCTCCTACCGCCAATCGACGACAATCAAGCCCGGTTTGAAAAGGTTATCCTCTACTGAATCTCTAACGTCAATTGGATCCAGGACGACGAGTAAGGGTCCGGGAACAAGCAAGGGCGCAGGATTCGGTGCGAGCACACGGACAGGGGCAAAGACAAGACCGACAATAATTACTACCACAACCGCCACAATCGCCAAGACTGCCATAACAACAACTGCTTCATCGACACCCGCGTCTTCGAGAGCAGTCCTCAGGAGACGAGACCAAAATGCTGGAACTGTTACAGGGCTACCTCTGAAGGAGCTAGGAACAGGAAACATGCCCTACGACGCACCTTCATCTCCACCTCCACCGTCAAATGCGAACGCGACTAGACCGCAGATGCCGTCGCTCAGCGCCGCCGCCGCAAGGGCCGTAAACAGGAACCCTCTGACACCCAAGATCGCCTCTAAGACACAGCAGGCACCCACCTTGACAACGCCTGCGAACCGGCGTCAGCAGCATCCTACTCTGGTTACCGCTAGCCGAGAAACCCCATCTAACCGGTCAGTCTACGTCGAGGATTCCTCGTTCGCTCCTCTTCTAAACAGCAACGTCACCCCTCGTTCTGGCTCGAGACAAAATCGTGTTGACAGTGCTAATAGCACACCGAGTGGTACTCCGAACCCGGACCGGTCAGAAGCCTGGGATCCTAGGTCGAGTTTCTGTCTACCGAGCCCGAGACTCGACGGAGACGCAATGAGGAGGTCGGGCGCTTCCTTTAGCTCCATCTCGCCAGATGCGGGTGGGTATGGAAGAAACGATGCACCTCATAGTTCGGAATCCAAATTCTTCCATGCAAGCGACGTAAAGACTTCTCGCCCAACATCTTCCTCCAAGATAGTCCAGGCTAAAGGACCAACATTTTTCTATGCCAATGGAAACACGATAGAGAACAATAAGCCTACTTCGCCAACTTCATTCACACCTAGTCTTGGCCATTCGCAAGACAACATTTCTAGCAAATTTATGTATGCCAATGGGACCCCAGAGATGCGACATACTCCGACGCCTCCGATCTCCCGTAGCTCGGGTTCGGCAGTGTCGGTAGCTCCTAAAGCACCTACTAGTCGCCCGGCAACGAATCCCCCGGGCGCCAGCCACGCTCTTGCACAGAGACCCAACTCTCCAGCGAAGTTGCCATCTCAGGTCCCACAGACATCCGCCAAGCCCAACCATGCAGGCCGCCCGCAGGTTCTTTCTACGCCCCAGTTAGGGCCGTCTCCTGGGCTCCGCCGATCTAGTACCGGCACGTCGCGGCCAGGCGGACATTCTCGCACTGGAAGTTTAGTGAAAGGAGACCAGTTTTCTAGCACCCCGAAGCTGATGAGCGCTCACGTGTCGCCGGAGGCATCTCCCCCCATAACTGTCCCTTCCACACCCGCTCCTCTGACTTTGGCTTCGATCATACAAGCAGCCGAGGATTTCGCAGAGAACGAAGAGACCGAAACCCCCGATGAGATTGGATCTGGTCTGCAAAGCCCCACTAAGTCGGTTCATTCCACAGAACCGATCAATGAATTAGTTGCAAACGCGAGACGTGAGCGCAAAGTTCAGGACTTACAGATTACAAATGCATCTCTGGAAGCTATCAACAGGACCCTAGAGCGTCAACTACGGAAGCAGACGACAGAACTGAGAAGATTTCGACGTTTGTCGCGTGCTGGTCGGCTATCCTTGCCATCTAACATGCCTAGCCGAACATCTTTGGATGCCTTTTCGGAACACGCGATTGGAACAATGGACCTTTCTGATCTTGACGAACAATCTGAAGTTGAAAAAGAAGAGAAAGAGAGAAAAGAGCACGAAGAAGATGGTGAAGAAGAGTCATCTTTGGAAAGTGATTCAGCATCTGGATCTCTCAGCCCGAGTGTAGTCGCAGAACATGACGCAAAGCATAGGAGACGGGA
Organism: Annulohypoxylon truncatum; assembly: GCF_022578515.1. Classification (NCBI taxonomy): domain Eukaryota; kingdom Fungi; phylum Ascomycota; class Sordariomycetes; order Xylariales; family Hypoxylaceae; genus Annulohypoxylon; species Annulohypoxylon truncatum. The sequence continues at coordinate 656,970 of NW_025953802.1, read as the reverse complement.
TGAGGAACGACTACAAGTCGACTTGTCTAAGCATCAGCAGCTACTCATCGACTCGCAGAAGATAAATCAGAGCATCAAAAGGTGTCTCGACTGGACGGAGGAGCTCATCAGCGAAGGCAAAAAGGCTCTTGAGTATCATGTCAGGGCCAGTGATGTGGAATTAGGCGGAAGAGTGCTAGTGGTAGACCCGTTAGATGATGACGACCGGCCCCTAACCTCGGACGGTTCTCGCGATGATACTTCTTCCATGCTCGATGAAATACTCGACGAGAAATCTCTAGAAGGTGCAGGAAGGTTAGCAGGTTGGAACTTTGAGCGGCAGGATAGGGACAGCGGCATAGAACTCCCTGCGGACGGAGGCTAGAGTTGGAGGTTGTGAGGGGTTCGCAGCTCAAATCACTAATTTTCTTACGACAGATATATATCTTTCTACTTTGGATACGATTCGTTTACAGCATTTAAGACACCAACTGCGGCGGCTTCGGGTTTGCAATCACCGTACGAAGCTGCTACATTCTTCATTGGATTCCACAATCATCACCGAATTTTCTTTGTATTGACTGTAACATCAATGGATACCCCCAAAAAATCATCACGGAAAGGCGCAGGGTCGGTAGACCAATCTCCACACCACTTTGACAGAAACCAAATTTCCTACCAGAGTCTCACAATGATACCCCAGAATAATGAATCAGGAAGCCGAAGAGTACACACGCCCAACATAGAAAATGGAAGGGTAGACACCTAAAGAAAGGTGAACGCGAGTTCTATCAGGAGCTATATATATATTTTTGGTGATATATACATACGCCGACTGCACGAAGGGATTGCCTTCAGGGGTGTATGGAATAGAGGCTACCCACCAAAGTACTCGAATGAATCAGGTCGGCGAATTGATCACAGTCTAGCATGCATGAGACTCTACGTGGCACTTAATGCTTCAACAAGGCAACATAATACAATTCAAACTATTCTATAAATTTCGTGTTGAAGTCTACTCGTGATCCTCTATGCACCCAAGCGGCCATCCCGTTTTAAGGAACCATGTCGTATACTTCGAGGTAGGAGGTTAGCCAATAATAATTGCCTACCTAGGTATCCTTTATTTATAATTACCTATTGATGAATAGCCATGCCTTCCTCACGAGCGGCCCAACAAGAGAGATGTTTACCAGGAGATGAATTCCAGGGTGGTGCATTATATCTCTGAGTAGAGATGATGTGGGCGTTTTCGTAACTAGGAGAGCTCCTCCGTCCCTTACCACAGCCGCCCCCGTAGATCAATCTACAATACTCAACGCGCTGATGATCCGTCCTCCGCGAGGTTTAGTGTCATAACACTGATGCGTCCTTACGTCCCTCCTCGCCCTACCTCATACTTCTGATCCACTAGCAACTTGAGCAGCTAGCTTCCTGTTTTCTGCCTGACATAAACCCGCCAAACTGGGTTGGCCAACACGCGCACACACACGTCGAGCCCTTCTCGACTTCTCCGGCAATCAGGGAGTCTTTTCCGACACTTGCTTACTTATGATAAGCCTTTCGAGGACCACCAACCCTCAAGGACACGATATCCATTAAGAACTTTCCTTATTCGCTTCGGCAGGAATGTTGCCTGCCTCTGCCCCGCTGGCACTTTTTGCCTTGGTAGAGTCCCTATCCTTATCTTTGCCCTTCTTCTTAGAGTCCTTTTCCTTTTTGATGGTTGCTTCGGCAACTAATTGCTCAAAGGCCATGTAGTCACCCTCTTCCTCGGGCGATCTCTGGGCCTGTCAAGTGGTTAGTAAACGGATCACCTTATCAGAGACGCAGATGGATTTCAAAATCCACGGCGGCGGGGAACAGCATATACCTTCTGGAAAATATCGGCAATAAGTATTAAGGCTTCTGCGCGCTCTAGCCTCTTGCCTAGGGGTACTTTCTTGTCGTGAAGCACAGTGTCACAAACATCGCGCAAAACACTCTGGATCTCAAACTTGCTGCCTCTCCAGGCCGCGGTAAGTATCTTCCCGGTAACTCTGCGCTCATATTCAACTTTTTTCTCGTCAGTCCAATCCTCGCCGCCAGCTTGCTCCATACGCGCCATTTCCTCCATGGTCTGCTGAGCGTCGATAGCCGAGGAAATAGTGTTCCAAGTGTCCTTGACAAGGGCACCCTTATCCTTCATACGACTGAAGAAACCACCGATGCCGAGGAACTTTTGTGACTTGAGGAGCGCCGTAGCTTTCGACATGTAAACGGCGCCAATGGCATGCAAAATATCGAGGCCGAAACTTTCCATCTTCAGATTTTCAACCTCAAGGCGGGTCTTGGCCTGGAAAGCCTTAGTGACGTCAGGGCCCTTGTCCGTCTCGGTCCATACCGATATACGGTCGATAAGCTTGCGAGCGAGGGTGTCGACACGTTCTTGACGGATTCTGGCGCGCTCCTTCTCGTACGCGGCTAACTGCTCGCGTTGCTCCTTGGTTAACCCACCCTTCTTCTTTTCCTTCTTTCGCAACTCCTTCTCTTCCTCCGTCTGATCCATAAAGTGCGCCTCGTCCGCCGGGCGGTCCATGAGTGCAGGCCGGATTGGTATAGCGTGTTTCGAAGGTGTCGAACTGCCAGGTGTGGGAACCCCAGGGGTCGAAGTACCGGAACCACTAGGAGACGGCGAAGCACCACGAGGGGGGAGATTTGGCTTCTCTGAAGAAGTGTGGCGGTGGTGGGTAGTAGCCTTGCCCTCGGAGGCCGGCTTCTCGGCCTCGTCTTCGACAACAACAGCGGGTGGCGGTCCGGCAGCAGTAGACGCTTTCGCGCTCTCTCGCATAGCTTCCTCGGTGCCTGGGAACTCGGCGTCATCCTCCTCGCCTTCTTCTGCAGCCATCGTGATGTCCATAGTAGTAGTAAGGTCTTTCATGAGGCTAATTTCTCCAATCCAGTCGACGAAGGCCTCACCGCCAAATATGCTGCTAAAGAACTCGGCGGGGTCGACAAAGCCTTCGGTAGGCTTAGCACTATCCTTGCCATATTTGTCGTAGGCTTTTCTTAGATCGGTGTCCGAAAGTACTTGGTAAGCCTCTCCGATATCCTGGAATTTTTCATGGGCTGTTGGATCATTTGGGTTCTTGTCTGTGTGGCGTTCGTTAGTAAGATCTCAAGATTTCGGTAGATGTTGTATGCGCGAACCTGGATGATGAACTATAGCAAGCTTGCGATAGGCCTTCTTGATTTCCAGCTCAGTCGCAGTAGGCTTGACGCCCAAGACGTCGTAGTATGCCGTATCTACCACCATGGTTTCTCTTACTAGTCACGAAGGTGAATATACGTCGTCGGGGGTATGCGAGGCTGGGTTTGTCGTATGAAATTGCGGGGATTTGATCGACGATAGTAGGATAGGATACGCGGGGCGTCACTAATAAGACCTCGATATAGGTTGGAGGGCGATGGAGACGCGACGAATGTTAGAAAAGAATTGGGTATATTATTTTCAGGAGTTGGGTCCAAAAAGACAAACGAAACAATTAGACATCAGGTTATGAATGGTATTTAGGAAAGGGAAAAAAATAGCTATGACGAATGTCAGCCTAGATCAGCCCTCCCTTAGTTGGGTACATACCCAGGTACCGGTAAGTATATCCATACATATTGTGGCACAGCGTTCCAGCGCCACATTTATTCCATCTGGAATCTGGATACCCCTATACATCGACCAGACATAGAATATCTCAGCCACTAGCTTTATGTGTCACATAAAACATTCACGTCATATCACGAAGGACATATCTCATCTATTAGCAAGGGATATAACCAACTGCTTGAATTATTTTACACCAAGGATGTAACTCTAAGGACAAAGTAAATCAACCTTAAACTTCAGGAAGACTCGAAGAATGATTTACCAGTACGTACAGATACTTACATGTGGGTAGTATCCAAGTACATGCAACGGCGGGGTTATCTCAGAGTAGCTTGCCCCGCCGTCTTTAAGTGATAGATCGTAAAGATCTAGTTTCGTTTGCTATGTAAGTAGGTAGGTAGTGAACAAACGAACCTTTCTTATAAGTAGAAACATAGACTCGAGGACTTTTGTAAGTTAATGATGCTCCGTCTATGTCAAGTCAATCCTCCATCCCCAACACCATTCAATGACTTAGATTACAAAATAATAAAAAGGTTCCTGCGCAGTACATCGTCCACAGCCAGATTATTTTGTGGTACCTTGGGTACATTCAAGTAGCCTTCTAAACGTCCAAGGTCCAACACAAGCTTATTTAACCCCTGCAGCTTTCATCCTCTCAAAGCACCGCCTATAAGCCTCATGAACCTCGGGCACCGAGTAGTCATACTCTTTCAACTTCTTTTCTAACTTCGCCGTCTCCAACAAACAGTTACTACGCCCGGCCTTGAGCACCTTGGCCTGCTCCTCTACGCTAAAGTTCTTCCACGTGAAATCTGGACGAATGATCTCCTTGAAAAGTGTCAGCACCTCATTATGGCTGATGGCGCCGGGGTTGGTGAAATTATAAACCCCGGTATCTTTATGCTCAGCCATGAGGATAGATGCCGGCAGAAGATCAGTCAAGATGGTGTTGCTATTCGGGATGTCAACCACACGTTCATACTTGCTAATCTTCGTGACAAAGCTGCGCGGGTGTAGATCATCTGACACTGGCATACGCAAGCGGAGGATTAGGCAGTTCGTATAGTATTTGATGATCTATAAGTCGTTGTAAGCCAATCAACTCGTCGTTTATACTTTTTTCCAGCGCCATTTTCCGACGGCATTATCTCACCTCTTCGACGTGGCCTTTGATCTCGGAATAGAAACTACCGGTGAAATTTGCCGGGTCTGTCTCCTTATACCCAGGGCCCCCGATGGGATGGGCGTCATCATAGTGGTAGATGCAGCCAGTGGCGAACACGGTGCAGTGTATACCAGCGACAAAACAACAATCCGCTAGGTTCAAGGTCCCGATGGCATTGGAACGTATCGTCATCTCCTTGTGGTCTTCGCACCAATCGACATTGGGACGGCCAGTGCAACCGGCACAGTTCAGAACGTGTGTAGGTTTGACGCTCTCCAACTCCCCTTTAACGGCCTCACGGTCTTCCATACGGACGGTAGTTGTGAAGACTTCCTTGCCTTGATCCTTCAGAATTTTCTCGAGATGGCCCGCAACCCAACCCCCAGCTCCCCAGATGAGGAATCTATTTGTTTTAGGGCCATGGTCTTCCGGAACAGGTACGTTCATGGCGTCAACGATATCGTCAGAGACTGTAATGATTCGGGATGGCATAGACGACACGTAAACGAGGGAGTACTAGTTTAGCTTAATATGTTTGGACCTAATGAATAACTATTAAGTTAATTATCTACGTAAGCAGATAACTGGCAGATTCAGAGGGAGCAAAAGGTTGAAAGACGATAAATTCCAAAATAAAAGAGCGGATGGGACCAAATCAATCGCAAATATAAATTACAGTCTGTATAAATATGTACATATATGGACGTATGGAAGTATAAGAATTAAGAATATGGAAGATTAAGTTAGTATGGTAAGACACGTAGTGCTAAATGCCAATTAGGCATGTTAGCTTGCCCCCTTTAAGTCTGTTAATGGAGGGGCAAAAATGTCTTGGTGATGTACGTCCCGGCTGATCGGCATTTTTGTACTTGGTAATAACCATGTTCAACACCGAAAACAACAGGAGAGGACCACTAAAGTTACATCAATTCCGTAAATTTTTGAACATGATTTATCAGGTAAATCTCGAATCAACAAAAATTACTGGCACGAAAAGAATTAGAAGCGGGAAAACATAGGTATCTAAGTGTGAAAATGTCACGGGCACCCATATACTACTAAAGTACTTAAGGTAAAATGCATACCTCCATGCCTCCATCATCACGGGTTTCGCCTCGTTCTACATACAATTCAATCTTATAGTGTGAAGTCCTCGTAGCTCAATGTCCTCTACCGATGTGATACGGAAGTTCCATATAATGTGTGACTTTATTACACGACAACCATCTGTCTGACCAGTTCCATCATGCAGATACACCTAATAGACACAGATGGACACAGGTACACAGGTAGAGGGTAGGGGAGAACTGATGAGATGCTGAAACCAATTGAGCCCAAGGCAACATCACGTTACAAACAGCCCCATCTACTGGCTGTCGTCGCCAACTATCATTCAGGCTTTAGCCGTAGAATACCTTCAAGACTTTTTTTTTAGTCGATTGCGTTCCTCCTCCTGTCTTCGATTCCATTTTGCGTAATTGGACGTGCTAGAAAAGAGATGTAACCATCATCCTAATCGAGCAATGATGGTACAACGAACGAGGTCGCGATGCGAATCAAAGCTAGGCGTTGACTGGAACACTCAGACTAATTTGCGTAGCCTACCTAAGTTAGAGCAACGAATCCTAATGCCTCTACCTACTGTCAAGGGAATCTGTGGGACAACACTTACCTTCGTTCTGTTCGTCTCGGTGCCCTCCGTTTCCATAACCTTCTTCAAGCATACAGCCTCATATGCGTCGGCTGCAATAACAGAGGCATGCACTACAATAATGAGTTAGTAATTTCTCTATTTCGGGAGCAAAAGCTCATTAAGCCGATCGATTAGGAAATTATCAATCCTAAGACGGGAGAAGGGACTCTTGGTGTTACATACTGCGAAGATGTCCGTCTTCTTGAGCAATGGACATCAAGTACTCTTTCAGGTCGGAATAACCTGCCTGGCGCAAGTTGTGGCCAAGGAGACACATCCAGCGAAGCTCAAGAAGATCCGCACGACCTAGTCCATGCAAGCAACCGATTTGACGAAACCATCGGCGAACAACCGGGATGGGTGCATCCTCAGATGGCACCGAATCAACAATAGGTCGAAAGGCATCCCCCCAAGTCTCGTGCCGTTTCACACGCTTTGAAGCACGACGAGCTGAATCAGCAATGTCATCTGCAGCAATTCGTTTACTTCCCGCAACGAGAGTGGTGCTCGCGTTTGCTGACGGGACATCCTCGGTAGACTCAGTAATCTCCGTGGACTTCGTGGACTCCGTGGTTTTTGTAGTTCCCGTATTTGCCGTATTCTCCGTGTTCTCCGTATTATCCGTAGACTTGGTAGGCATGTCCGTGATTACCTTACCATCGTCATTTCCGGTAGTCATGGACGAGGTCAATGCAGCCAATCCAATGGCGAGCGATGGCTGGCTCTAACTAGCCATCGTAAGCACTGGTGCGCTGGGGTTGGATGTAGTCTGAGGGATCACTGCTGCAGAAGCATGTGTTTCCTCTGCGATCTGCTGATCGTCTGTACGTTCTGGTGACGACATTGGTTGAGTTAAGACCGATAAACGACGGAGTAATGGGTGTACGATAGTGCAGAATTTAATAATAAAAAAACAATCTGTTAATATTTCGTGATGTGATTTGGAGAAACGGCAAATGTAGCAAGGTACCGGTAACCAACCCCTCAATGGCTTTTGGAGAAGCTAACAGGTGGATTCAAAATTCACCGCATATATACTTGGGACTTACCCCAAACCTAAAACGGAAGAGCGTGCACAGCGTACCTGCAGCTCATTTACTAGGAAACTTTGGAAGACATTAACACGATCTATGCACATCTATGTAAACTTACCTACCTCTGCATACACAGATGTGCATAACTTAGGTATTTAAAGGTCTATGTACCAACTATTACCTACCTATATACGGCTTCTACGTCTGTATGTCGCCCTAAGACCTATTAAGTACCTAGTACAGAAGCCAAACCCCGCAGTGGGGTCATTCCAGCTACCTGATCTGGACTAGTAAACTAATTAGGCCAATGGTGTCTTCGTCGCAACTAAACCAGAGCTTTCTGAATCGAGCGGGCCACAAGGTTGAACCCCGGATCCGCCAATTCAACCGCCGATTCGCTGGTGATTCTAGTTGGAAATTTGATGTGGAGACCAACTTAGATTTCTTCTGTTCATCTCTTTATTATCGGCATGGCTCCAGGATAAAATTAATTTTCTACGTACATCGAACAGTTCAATCGTTTTTCTACCACCACAACAAAACAACTTCCCCTTTTCATTGACAATATAGATTGCTTACTTATTGTAATAATATTGACACTCGGAATGTTATCCTAAATACCGTTACTATCGCTACCACTACTCTATCCTAGGCTTTGATATATATATATATCAACTCGCGGTCGGTCGTTTATTGTGGCAACGCACGCTTGATATCTTCCCTTCCCCCTTAACCATCGCGAACCTGCCTAGGTATTCCCTCACCGCCACCTAATAGCCTCCCCAAAGCGCGAAAATGGGAGGCCTCAAAGATGTCCTCTATTTCATGTGCCATCCGAATCAACTTCGGTCGATTGTACAATGGTAAACAAGGCCCATTTTATCCATCTTGGCCCATCTATAATCATGTATTTGCCACTAACTCTGAACTTCACATCGTAGGAAACTTTGGCATGAACCTGTCCATTCTCGCGATCCCTCCAAGGAGGCCCCTACTCTGAAATCATGTTTTCACTTTTTGAACATGACGAGTCGCAGTTTCGCCACTGTCATTCAAGAATTACAACCTGAAATGCTTGTACCTATTGCCCTTTTCTACCTTGTCTTGAGAGGGTTAGACACCATCGAAGACGACATGACGCTCTCAGCAAAGACAAAAGAACCCATGTTACGCGATTTTTCCAAATATCTAAAGATTGATGGCTGGACCTTCAACGGCAGTGGACCCAACGAGAAAGACCGCGAGCTGCTCGTCCATTTCGATGATGTGATCGCAGAACTGAAGAAGATCGACAAGAAATACTACGATGTCATCGAGGACATCACCATCAAGATGGGAAACGGCATGGCCGATTACGCTTTGAACGCTGAATTCCAAGAAGGCGTGAAGACAATCCCTGAATATGAGGAGTACTGTCACTACGTCGCTGGCTTGGTTGGAGAAGGCCTGACGCGTATCTTCGTCCAAGGCAACACAGCTAACCCTGCACTGCTCGACCGCATGGAGCTTTCTGAAAGCATGGGACAGTTCCTACAAAAGACCAACATCATCCGTGACGTGCACGAGGACTTCGAAGATAAGCGGAGATTCTGGCCTAAGGACATCTGGAGCAAGCACGTCGACAAATGGGAGGATATGTTCGACCCCAAGTATCGCACTCAGGCTCTTAACTGCAGCTCCGAAATGGTCCTGAACGCCCTGAAGCATGCTGACGAATGTTTGTTCTACATGGCTGGAATCAAGGAACAGAGTGTCTTCAACTTCGTTGCAATTCCGCAAACCATGGCCATCGCAACCCTCGAGCTCGTCTTTCAGAACCCTAAAATTTTCCATAGTCATATCAAGATCACCAAGGGCGACGCTTGTCACCTAATGATGCAGTCAACGCAAAACCTACGGGTGGTGTGTGATGTATTCAAGACATACGCGAGGAGGATAGCGAAGAAGAACGACCCGAGAGATCCTCATTACCTTGAGATCAGTGTCGCTTGTGGCAAGGTAGGCCTTCTCATGATGTTAGAAGTCAACACAGTAAAAACTGACCGAGTCTTGAAACAGATTGAGCAATTCATCGAAACCCTCTTTCCAACACAAGACCCCAAGAAACTACAAGCTGTGCAAAATGCGCAAGGGCAAGACAGCGATCAGAGCGATTACTGGGAAGCTATATTTCTGGTTGCCGCTGTGGTATTTGTGCTTTTGTTCATATCTGGTCTGATGGTATGTAACGCATCCACGCAAACACTAGGTCATATCGAATGTAAGCTAACAAGTTTGGATAGCTCGGTATAGCATGGTACTTCGGGGCAAGATTCGATGCCATGTGGGACAAAGAAGTTGCATCTAGCCTCAAGGCTGCCAAAGCCACAGTAACACCTCTGGTTCATGAGGTCCATGAGGTTCATGAGGAATTATAGTGTGCGCACATTGAGTTTTTTATATTTGCATGGCGTCATCGAGGATATATACTTAATGCAGGTTGTGCCAACAGCAGGATTGCTGATGAAGAGTAGCTGGGTACGCCGTTATGTTTGGAGGGATAAGGCATCGTAAAACGTTGTACGATTTTTGACGTGTCCTGCTTAGAATCATTACTAATACAAACTAATGCCATTCGAATGCGTAGATTGTTCTATAGCAGTCTCACATTCCTCGAGGGGTGAGTTGGAAATTCGAGAACAAGCACGGATGTCAAATTACAGTTCAGTCTTTCAATGACTGCAGCTGTGCCGAGAAGTGCTGATATCAAACCAAACATGACGAGGAGTACCGAGTCCAATGTGGCTCGTAGGCACATAGCGGGCTTTTGAACTTGATCAACGTTAAGAGAGAGTTTCCCCGTTGTGGATCGTCAACATATCGTCGGCCGATATATACCTTGTGAATACGTGACGTGGTTAAGAATATTCTTTTTCCAGCTATATGGGCTCATATAGGGGAATCGACTGGTTAAAGATTCGGTCGTGTCTGATGGGACGCAACCCTTCGAATCAACTAACCTAAGAAAACTTGATTGGTATCTATCGGGTTCGACGTTTATACGTATTGTAATAAAGCTCCCTTTCCGTGTGTGCTGTTTAACTCTTAGAACGAAGGTTAGGGATCAAGATCCTAAAAATAATGGTCTAAGATGGACAAATGTAAGGAGACGTATCCGCATTGTTCATTTCTTCCGCGTCAGAGTAAGGTGTATAATCTACTCCATAATAGCTGCATTCAGCAAACGCTTAGGGTAGGTAGTTGATCCAATTCCCAGTGGTACCTCAAGCTGAGGCCGAAGACCAGGAAACGCATCTGTATAGATTTTCCAGAGAAATCCTGATGATTTCTCAGGCAATACCTGCCTCGGTACGCCGGCCGGACGATTGATATGCGGGCGACCGTGTATGATGAAAGTAAACCATCGGATGTCCAAGTGCGTCGTACCGTCATCTGGCATTAATACACATTTTCCCATGTGCTGAAGTCGCCTTATCTACCATAGCTAACTAACACTAACACTTAGTCCTGATGCGGAGTGAACGCCGTTGATGACGACGAGGCAGGCGTCTTCAGTGTTTCTGCCATGGCGGTCATATCGCAAAAGGACCAGGCTGATGACGAGATCTGGTGTTTCGAGGTCAAAGAAACAGCTAATTAGTAACTGGCAAGAAAATACCTGATCGCGCGGCGTTCGAAACCGTGGCGGCGGGCTGGGCAGGGCAGAGCTTTCGCGGCCTCTTCCGCCAAGCTATGTTTCATCTTCGAGAGTCTCGACACTCGGCGCATCTAAGATCTTGGCTTCGATATTTTGTCTCATGTTCTCATGTCTCGCGAAGTATTGCGTAAACCCCAAGCGTCTTCTAATAAAGACCCTGCTACATCGAAGGCATGATTAGGCGAGCGTATGTCACCCTCGAATTCTTATCGAAGTCATGTTTACTAAAATAATGATATCCCATCCAACCCCTTTATATATGTTCCTTGCTTTGCTTTACCTTGGCAAAAGTCCACTGATTTGATCTATGAGATTATATCAAGAATATAGAAGTTTTCAAGCTAGTATTTATCGACGGTTTTCAGCGTATGTAAAAGAGCACGTTGGTCCTATTGGAAATTTATTTTTCTAAGCCTTGACAGAAAGACGTTGAACAGGTGAAGATATATTGGTGAATGGTATTGATGAATTTAATATGTACTCGGTAGACGTATCTACCTTCTCCAAAATATACACAATCGTGTAATAGTAACGCGCAGATCGCTAATTCGCCCATTGGCCATGAAACTAATGTCTAATGCATGTCTCCTTTCTTCGTTAACTCTGTGATGCGTAACCACTCGTCTATAAAAACAGGTATCTCGCTCTCCATACTCATGATCCCCTCCAAAAGTACTTAATATATATATCAATGGACAAGAATCGACCTTCGCTTTTCTCCGAATTCGCTATTTGATACTGGATATGATGCTTCGTTCTAATCCGATGATGATGATGATATGTCCGAGGATGAACGTAGGTTTGTACAAAAGAACGTCGGTGAAGATCGTCTACTTCTACCCAACCGGCAAAAAAAATCGCGTTTTGATATCGGATGACTATCCCAGTACGCGCTTAATCATAGGTTGCCGTTGTTGGCGATGACACTCGTTGTGCCTCGGGCATTTCGTACGACGCTTGCCCCTGAAGCACCGCCCAGCGCCTTGATACGATCCGAAACCGCTGTGGCGTTGGTGATGTTCTCGAGAGCCATGAGGTACGCGGCGAGGCCTGCGATATGTGGTGATGCTGATTCATCTGGTTAGCCATGTTCATAAAATATTTACTAGGTTTGTCATAGAAGTATTATGTCATGTAGAATGGGATAAGGAAAAGAAAAAGAAACATACCCATGGAAGTACCGCTCAAGATTTCGCTTGCGGTGTTATTGGCAATGCCGACACTTTCCACATTCACGCCCGGGGCAAATACGTCGACGATTGAGCCGAAGTTGCTGAAGCTTGCACGTCTGTCGTTAGTCTGATCGATAGCGCCTACGGTGATGGCGTTAGGGCTGCTCGCTGGTGAGACATTGGCGGCGTCCTGAGCCTCGTTGCCGGCTGCGACGACGGGGACAACTCCGTTCGAAAAGAGGCGTTCGATAGCATCGTTGACGGCTTGGGATTTGGGACCACCAAGCGACATGTTCATTACTGACTTGCCCTTCGTAGCGTTAGACGCAACGAAATTGAGACCGTCGATCACGTCGGCGTTCGTGCCACCTCCATTCGCATCCAAGACCTTAACGCCAACCAACTGCACGTTCTTAGCCACCCCAAAGGTTGCACCACCGATTGTGCCTGAGACGTGGGAGCCGTGGCCGTTCAGATCCGTAGCCTACATCTAATTGTTAACTTTGATTCCTCAGTTCCTTAGCTTCATATCTCCTCACAGCTCATCCCAGGAAGGGAGAAACTGTGCGAGGATCGAGATATAGGTGGGGGGTTAGAATCGTACCTCTTCCTCCTCAACAGCATTGAAACCCATCGTAGCACGTCCCTGGAAATCCTCGTGCGTGACCATGATACCCGTGTCAACAATGTACGCCGTGATGCCCTCCCCAGCAGAATCGTCGAAGATGTAACCGGAACCTCCAGCGTCAGCGTGACTTAACCGAACCAAGCCCGTAGGCGCATTGACCTGGTTCTTCAGGGCCGCAGCTTGGACGTATGTGTTTGCTTCGACATAGTTGACCATGGCCATGTTGTTGATATCATTCATCATAAGATCGTCGGATTCCAAAGCCATAGCCCGCCAGCCTGACATAGCGAACGTACGAACCCGTGTCGAAAGTAGCTGGCCAACCAACCCTCGCTTGCCCAAGTTTCGCTTCTTGACAGCCACCTTGACGGATGCTTGATGCGCGGCTACCTCATCGTCGGTGGAGTTCTTGTGATAGACCACGATGTACGAGTTGGGAACCACGTTTGTTGAATCCGGATTGCTAACGAAGACCCCTAGCGATGTCCCAGCTTCAGCAGTAGGTCGCCATACATTCATAGGGTGTGCGAACGTTCCCAGTGGCGCCAGGGCCAGGAGTGAGGTAAAGATGGTGGAGAGACTTGGCGCCATGGTGAAGTTTTAAGGTATATCCCCCTTTTGTACCAGACAGGTTGAGGGTAGCTTAAAGATGGAAGTAGTCAATGACTACAAATCGAATACTACTAGGTATGTCCAGATAAATATATCGAAGAAACGAAACCAGGTTATATATATCTGGTAATGGTAGAAATGTATTTCTGTGATCCTAGACCAGTATAGTAAAAGAAAGGCAGGCGAATCTCTGATTCGATGATGAGTTGGAAAAAATGTAGAAATGAATGATGTGGAATAGAATAGTAGGAGATGAGAGTAGAGTAGAGGTAAGTTGAGCTTGAGTCACAAAGACGATGATTTTGCACCTCTAGAGTCCACTCTATGTCCTATCTCTTTCAAGAGAAAAAGGGTACCTAAAAGACGACAAGAAAAAAAAATGACGAGAGAGGGATCACTTAGAGAGGAAATGATAACCCAGGGGAACGGATCATATTAAAAGAATGAGGAAATTTTCTTTTCTTAAAAAGATGATCACTCGGCTACATAGACTACGTACGCGGTAGTATAGCCCCATAAGGTAGGCCCCATCAAGATCCTGCCCCTTAAGCATGGGGTAGCTAGCTAGGTTTTCTCGTCAGCGACATGTGCAGGAAGCTATGGAGATTGGCTTGGGAGGCAGCTTGAGATACTTGTTTGGGAGTATGAACTTCGTAGGCCTGGTGGTCGGCAAAACAACCCCAGCTCGTAGACGGTTGGATAGGGACTCACCATAGACGCCAAGTACCGCCAAGTCAAACGGCGAGCCCCTGGAGCGCCGCGTCGATCCCCAGACAGGGGTTTAGGGCGCCTCGCACACTCTCACCAGTTCGGCCATCCCTAACGAGGCCTCGCAACAGGGTCGACTAGATCGAGACCGGACATATTAATAAAAATAAATCGCATTGTAGCTAGAGGATTTAATATGGATAGGTCGTCAAGCGGCGCCATCCAACACCCCACCCTTTCGCTCTCCTACCGCATTTTGCACCTTCAGATGCGCCTCCAGATCCGTCCAAGCCAAGTCTCTGTCGTCAGTGAGCTCCATCATGCAAGATCTGTACGATCTTGGCTCGATTACGAATAAAAAGGAGAGGAGACTAACTCGACATCATGCTGCTAGGTAATGCGTATAACCCGTTCGACGCCTTAGAACCGCAGTGCAGCAGTTAGTGTTGAGGGGCATGGTAGTATACACGTCCGATCATTTGCTTGACGACGCATGAAGGATGGCTGTGGCGAAGGTGGCAGTTATATGAACTCATGCCGGTTGTAGTTCATGATCGCTGGAAAAGCACTGGCAGCGATAATCCAGGTATAGGACCTATCCAAGGTTGTAAATGATCCTCCGAACTATTACTACCGTAAGAGGGAAGTGATTCCGTAATAGTCGGCGGTACTCCGAAGCTGTCTAGGAATTAGAATGGAGCCATCTTTGCGGCTCCTCCTTAGCGACTAACGAGGCAGGTGACTCTTCCGGGGAAATTACCCAAGGATCTTGTCAAAGAGCCAAGTCGAAGGGCTTTTGAAAGCTACAAAACAACAATAAACTATCTATTGTTGACATTGTTAATATTATAGTTAATAGATATTGTGCTCTTTAGCATACTCGAGCTTGATAAACCCTTGAGTTAACACAATAAGTACGCATACTGAGATACCTAACGAAGACAGAAAATGACGGTAGATGCAGGAATATGTGATTGCACTGTTCCACAGTTGAAAATGAAATTAAGGAATTATGAGGGATTGCTGCGTTAAGCCATTTAGAGGGAAAGCGAGATTTCATGTTAGAGGGGCGTTTCAATATTTCCGTCATCTCATTGGCTAGTTCGAATAGAATGAAACAAGACATTTAATCAATGGGCTAGCGAGAATTAGGTACGCATTGTGGGGGCGCTGAGCCGCGAGTAAGGAGGTATCTAGGTATTTTCAATTCATGGGCTGAATTTAACACCGGGTGAATCGCGATGATATTGGAAGGAAAACGTTCAATACCGTGTCGACATATATAAATTGACACCATACAACTTTTTTGAAAGCTTGATTATCAAATAGCTATCTGGGTTCTGATATTAGAACAATCATGATACGATATGGCATGATTTGATGATACCTATATTGCTTTTACTAACACACATAAACACAATGAATGGCCGGAATTAATATGTCATCTCTTATAATGCATAGATGCCTCAAGGCTACAAGAGGACCCGGCAACATCCTAACTAAGCAACCCCGTAGATTGGTATTCGGTATTCGGCATGGTTCTCAATGATAAGTGACGTAATAAGCCGCTTTCGCCTTGTTATCGACATTGTGCCCTTGTGTAGTAGTATTTTCGGCTTCACATTCCGACTTAGAGGCAATATTCAATCCCTTATCCGTCCATATTATCAAATTTTCAGAGACGTACGTATGACCTGCCGAAGCTGAAGAAATATGTTCTGCAGATGAGGATCATGTAAGACGACCCCCTATTTGAAAAAAAACTCCATAGCCTCACGTAAGTATCACAAAGTCATAGCCAATCAGACTAGAAATTAATATGATAATTCTGATTGGCAACTTTCTTACGGGAGGCCATCTCGCTTGCTATAGCGTCCTGTAGTAACCGTACTCTTCATATAAGGATATACTTACGAGGAAAGTTTGCTGCTATAAGTCATGGCAGTTAATATCACGACTCATTCTAAGCAGTAAGAGAAAAGTGCTCAGATGTCGACACATTGAAGGAGAAAAGGAAAAACAGATGGAATACTATGCGTACAATGGCTCTAGATAAGGAGGCAGATGACAACTACCTACGTGTACATAGTAGTATCTAGTCATGCAAGTCATTCCGATATGTACCCACTAAGGGATGCCGGGACTTGGCCAAGCCACTGGATGGCGATCTTGCTGCGAGTATGCAGTCCACTCAAAGCTTAATGAAAGGCGCCAACGGACGCCAGCAGGCATGGATACATATGTATGCTAGCTATGGTTCTCGCCCTCGGTGCTTCGTGCACACGGACACGTAGGTTAGGTAGACGTCAATACCACAAGCAGCACGAGCAGCACGAGCAGCACGAGGTGGCTGTGCTCATCTATTCGACTCGCCATGTGTAGTCGAAGACCGTGCGGCCGCCATAAAACCTTAGAACGCCTTTCAAGTTGCATGAACATCGAAGATATCTGCCTCAAAGTAGCTGTACAAGGGATACATCGAATCTGACCTCCTAATGCACGATTAAGTAGATCAAGTACCGAGAAATTACTAGACGCAGGCCCTCTTGGTGCAGTATCGAATGCGTCAAGGTTTTCAAGGTTTTATGTACTTGAATAAGGTATAATGAGGTTTGTCGTGTCAATTCGTAAAGTGTCGTGGACAAACCGCTTTTGAAGATTCGGAATTTTTATGATTTCTCTCTTTAATTTTATTTACAGCTGGTTAAAAAAAAAATACATGTGTACATCGTAAGGTAGTACAAACCTTGAACAATCAGAGGTCGAGTCCCAATAGGAGTCGAGTCCAATGCGTTGTCATAAGCAGATTGTGATAACGCTGTGGATTTTGCCAGTTTGTATGGTAGGTACGGTATCAATGCATCAAGGGTAGGCGCTAGCGTGCATGTAGTTTACAATTGAACGGATACTTTCATCTCGTACCAGTACTAGGCCAATACCCAATAAAGCCCCGGCATGTAGATTGAACTGGCAGACTGGTAGGTACTCTAGCGGTAGATAGTGACCTAAAGTGCAGAGTGCAGAGTACCCGGTACCTAGTACGTTAGGTACATGCCTAAAGGTTAATGTAAAAAGTCCCCTCCCCGGCAAATCTCCCACTGTCCAACACATTCAACGCCCATTTTGCATCATCCCAAATTCGACATCTCTCGTGACTGCACATGTGTTGCCTTGCCTTACCGAAATCTTTCGCTAAACCATCACTTGAACTATCGCTATCGAAAGTCTCAACGCTGCGAGAAAAGTCGACGTTGAAATTCATTCGAATCATATCGTCGGAACCCTTCCGCCATACCGCGTACCCGAAACATTGTCCATAAGTTCGGGTTCTTAATATTTCCCTTTTCCCTTTCTCGACGATCGAATCCTCTCGATTGGATTTCCACCCTATCGACTTTCTACCGACGCCCGATACACGATTACTAGAATTACCTTCAAAGCGTCTCTGACCCGATAGCTATCACGCACGGCCTATAAAATTTTTTCACTTTCCTGTCGTCACAGCTGTATATTCGGTCAACCGGAAATCTATCAAGGCGACCATTGAACACCCCTTTCCTTCAATCGACTATAAGCCCGGCCCCGAGGAGAATCGTCGCATTCTCATACGACACGGTCTTGCTACTCAATATCGTTTTCTATATTAGCAATTCCGGATCCAAGAGACTGACCTCGAATATCCAGACTAATTTATAGGTGGTCGGTGTTCTTCGACAGGTTACCTGTCATGAACTTTCCTCTTTCCTAGTATAAAAAGACCGGTTTAGAAGTCAAGATGATTATGGTTGGGTCCAGAGACTCCGCCACATTTCACAATGGGGATGCCGGTGTTGGCCATTCCTTCGAGGCTCATTCTCAGAGCCTTCATCTCCCAAGAGAACCTTATCTGCAGAGAGAGATGCCCATGGACCGGACTCGAGAACGAGAACGAGAACGGGTTCGGGATGGAGATGGAGACGACGATGAAGACGAGGGCACCGCAACGGTCGAATTAGCCGCAATAATGACTACCACGTCCACTCCCGTCACACCTGGCCCAGCTAGTCCACCTCTCGAACAGCCTAAACCGAATGATTTCGTACCCCCAACTCGACCTAGCAGCACTCCGTTCCCCAATGCCCAACAGGGCCAAACCGATATCCGCTGTCTAACCTGTCAACCGGACTGCTTTGGATCGGAGGATTGTATGGTCACGAGTCCGGTTTCGACGCCGGTTATTGTCGAACAAAACCCGGTCTTGACGTTGGCGCAACTGCCGGCCGAAATCCACGAATGTATTCTTGATCACATATTCGGATACCGTGTCTCTACGACATCACCGAGCTCCCTCAACATCCCGAGCGTGAATGCTCGGAGTTGGAGTACCGCGTTACGACATTCCAGGAGGAAGGAATTGTCTAATATGGCTCTCGTCTGTCCCTTATGGAGGGATCTAATCCAACAACGACTCTATCGCCACATCAAGCTAAAGGCAACAGTGCATTGCAGTAACGACGTAATGGACTTCTTCGTGCGCCATCCTCACCTCCGAACGTACGTAAAACATGTCGAGATCTGGTTTCCGGTCTTCCAACCGAAGTTCCATTCGACCGTGCCGGGCGACACCTCGCTTGCTCTGCCAACTGTCTCGCCCGAAGGTATAGCTAGCGCGACCTACGCGCTACCGACCGACAACTCGACTCTAGAAGAAGTATTTTATCTTGTGAGTATGCAGTTTCCGGAGGCACGGGTCATGACGCTTGAGGGTGGTGAGAGGAAGAAAGCTCCGCGAGTGAAGTTTAGTCTCGCTAGTCCCGCGTGGGCTTCTCGAGACCTGCCCGAGATCCCTTCGATTCGGACGCTGGTCGTGAAGGGCCAGTGGAACATAATTCGACAGCCGAAGGATTGGGAGGTGATCTCGCGCGCACTGCCGAATTTGGAGGAGTGGCATGGCACTTACGCTAAACCCAAGTCTAAGAGCTATCTTAGTATGGCGGGCACGCTCGAGTGCCTCGATCCAAAAATTACTAGTCTCAATCTCTGCCTTGAGTGTGACTATCGCAGAGAAATGACATGTCCACCTTACTATCTCAAGGTCTGCGAACAGCTTCATTGGTGCGAGAAGATGGCGAGAGCTGCGTGTAATCTCGAACACCTTTCCTATACCGGTCGTGTCTGCCACAGCTTCTTCGACGTGCTTGCCAAGTATTCGAACCCTCGCACTACTCGGCTAAAGACCATCGATCTCACGGTCAAGAACTGTTGCCGACAGAATGCGCAATGGAATGAGTCGGGCTCGGGCATTACCGACATGCATTTCATCGCGGCTTTCGAACAATTAGTGCTGGGCGGCATCCGAGCCTTGGACCGCCTGAAGTCCGTGGAGCTACTGCGGATCCGATACGTTGATCTTGGTACGTACTGGCGCCGTCTTCGTCTCCTAAGCAATCTTAGACCTATTATGCTAACAGATATTGCCTAGACTCACCTGTTCCGCCTCTTAACCCCTATTTCATGATAAGAGACGGCTGGTGTTCTGGAGTATGGAGCGATGAGATCGTGGCGGAGATTAACCGCGTCCGCCCCGACATCTGCTTCGAAGAGATGGTTGAGAGCTTCGGTGAGGTTGGTTATAACAAGGAAGGTCGGTTGGTTATTAACCCCGACTTCCCCAAATCGAGGGTCTTGTCCCTTAAATTGGCCAACTACGCCATGCTCTCTGGCGGTATCGCGATTGTGTGAACCCCAATATATTAATCAACCTATAACTAAACTACTACTACAACAACCACAACCATAACCACAACTACAACTACAACTACAACTATGGCACGAATGGCGGAAGACATTTCTTCTATGTTACATCTCCCATCGGGGTATATCATGTTCATTTGCCTTCGGCGCAGGGGAGGTGGCAACTGATACCTAGAAAGGTTCTTTTGGGCGGAGTTCTCATGGAAATTGGAAGCAAACAGGGTTTTGCAAGGCATGCATCCCTTGGTGCTAATATAGACAGCATGGAGGGTCAGGAGGAGAGGAAGAACAGGATTGACTCTCGGGAGGCGAATAATACCCACTGCAATTGTTCTCGTCGATCGGCGTACTGATTCTCCTCTGTTACTGTAATGTCAAACCATGTGGCCAAGGGTGTACCATAAAGTCGTAGGAAGAGTAAATTCATCGCTTCGATATTTGACATGATGTGTAGCCTACCGGAAGCAATAAGTGAATTGACGCAAGAACTACATAAGACTTGAGAGCGGGTCCGATTTCTCAAGATAAACACATGAAATGGGGTTCGCCCTCCCATCAATGGAATATATAGAGCCAGCATTGGGTCACATAGTGTAAACTCAACTAATACAAATTTCTTTAAATTTATTAACTTCCGGGTTTATTATGTTTTCTCGTAGTTGAAGAACAGCTAGACACGGTTGTTTATAACCAACTACGCCATTACATGCCATAGGCACAGTATTCCTACAGCCCCTATCGAGTTCCAAGGTTGTTCCTATAATTACAATATCGTCGCTTCTTCTCAAGCAAATACGCCCAATGCCAAAGAGTACATGCATATATACATACTCGTCACAACATTACCCCTTCTTCCCTTAATCGCTCTTTATCTCTTGCCCCAGGCTATCACCCAGATCACCGATGATTATGCCCAGAATCCAAGAGTTAACCAGGAAAAAGGCTAGAGAAGCTATCCATAATCCCGGGACGAACGTGCTCAGGCCGAGGAACTCGAGATTGTAGGCCTGCTGTAGCCACAGCCCCTGTGTGCCGACCCAAAGTGCGAGGGCGGACAGGCCGAGACGCGGGTTGTGGAGGAGCGAAGAGTTGGGGAGGTATAATGGTAAGAATACCATGTACCAAAGGAAGTACTATTCAAGTAATGTTAGATCAGGGTTTATGGGTTCACCGAATACATTCAGGGGATTAGGATGATCTATTACGAAAGAAGGGCAAGAGATATATCATACCTGGCTTGTGCAGACCTTGTTAAAGGTTACGAAAGCAAATGTCTGCGCTAGCATAGTGGTGGGAAGGTCCTTCTTAGCTCCGACTAGGGGGATGAGGATTGTCGATAAGAGCAGCTGCGGTAAGAACGCCACCGACTCGACCTTCAGCGAGGCAGAACTTGGAGAAGCCGAGTTGAGGTATAGTAGAATGTTGTACGGACTGAAGTTGTGGCGATGATCGATCCGGGTGACATGATGGAAGAATGTGTGTATAAGGAAAGGCGCCCCGTAGCGAGCATACATGAGAAGATTCAAGCCCATAAATGTGGCCAGGCTGACGAGGGTAAGTGTAATGCGTTCCGGTGTGATGAACGCCGCAACTTTGTCCAACACAACCGTCATTTGGTCTTTGGTCTGACCATCCTTCCCTTCCGGACCCTTCACCTGCGTTTTCCTACCCATTTGCTCAGTGTCCATCCACCACACAATAGCAGGAGCGTAGATGAAAGGGTAGATCTTGAAGTGAACACTAAGCCCTAGCAGCATACCCGAGAGCGCAACCCGCTTCTCCAGCACGGCCCACAGCAGAGCCATAACCAGCACGCCCAACAGGCCTTCGGAGCTGCCCCTCGTGCTGATAGTGGCTACCATGGGGTTCAGCAACCAGATACTCGCGTATCTGCACGCGCGGTCCGCGGGCATGCGCACGTACGGCCCCCTCAGGACCAAGATGATCAGGTGCCCGGCCAGCAGGTCGGCGGCGGCGAACAGGGCCTTCCCGAAGGAGAACCAGAAGGTGCCGGGCCAGGTGGTCGGGTACAGCAGCCAAGCCAGCAGGGGCGTGTACCGGTAGGTCTCGCGCGTGTAGGGCGAGGCCGAGGCCGAGGCGGCGGCGCCGAAGGCGGGCGACGAGAAGGCGAACCGCGCGGCGTCGGTGAAGACCAGGTAGTCGATGTCGGTGTACTTGAGCGGCGAGTTGGCGTCCTGCCACAGCCCGTACAGGAGCATGGCCGCGCGCAGGACGGTGGCCGCCGCGAAGAGCGGGAGCGGGCGTGAGATGAGGGATGTGAGGAGGGACGCCATGGTTTATGAAGATATGGCCGTTGTTGGCCTTGCCTATTCCTCGGGTGTGGGTTTTCCCCCTGAAGAAAATGAAGCTTATAAGCAGGTTGGGATGATCGGACCAGTGGCCGGCACTTGGAGGATTGGGGATGAGTGACGCTATTTCAAGGGCTGTTTTTCTGATGGAATCGCGAACAACCCCCGAATTCCAAACATGGCCCTCGTATGACTTTTAAATCGACCATTCATTTAGGTATTCGCGTTATACATTTCTTCAGGCACACTCCGTCATAATAGTCCATGTGATAGATGCACATGGATGTATGAGATTCAGGCACGTGTCGTTATAAACAACGGTACTTCTTCGGCTAAATTGGCAAGTAACTATTGCCTACGTAGTACCAGCTGCAATCAGCTGGCAAACTGATTGGGTCATTAGAACTTTAAAACATACATCACCAATCACGAAGAATGAAGAAATCACTGTGAAATCATCGCCATAACCCAACGCCAGAGAATGTCCGAAGTACTTGTTCCACAACCTCGAAGCCGCAACATGGGTGTTAAGAGAGACCATCAAGGCAGGGAGAAGATGGACGGCCGGGCGGATAAGGATATGCCGCGCAACGCTTACACCTCCATGTTCGAGTCGTTCCGAGCTGAGCTGGACGAGCATCATGACCGGCGCATGAAGATAGGGAAGGTCTCGCGAGATGTTACGGCCCTTAGTAAGAAGATGTGAGCATTCATTTTATGAAATTCTTCCTTCACAGTTGCTTTTCTAAGTTTCGTCACTGACTGTAAAATAGAATATTTTCATTACAACGGTACCTATTTCTTATTTTCATTCATTCAATGCAAAAAGCCCAGTATTATACAGATATGATTAAACTAGGTGTTTACCTGTATGTTAACTTACACGTAACCTCCAGTGTCCGCAAGCTTAATCAGCCACTCCCGCCTCGCATTCAATCCGATATTGATGATCGGTTAAAAGAGATCGCTGAACTTCTGGCTACCATCGAGGGAGATGTGGCTGGAATGAATCGATATCGCTACCCGCTCATATGCCTGGAGGAATTCGTTGAGGCCATCTCTTTTTCCCACTACCTCCAGCACCAGAAGATCATCACATTTGCTGAAGCGCAGGCGGCGCTTCCCGTCAACATACCACTGACACCTTCGGATTACGTTTTCGGCATCTTCGATCTGACCGGTGAGATGATGCGCTTCGCCACCGCCGTCACCGCCCTCAGCGGAAGCATGCCTGGTCTAGACGCTAAGAACTCTGAAGGCCGAACGATTCTGAACGACATGCAAGAAGTGAGCTCCGTACTGCAGATCTGCCCGCCCCTTGGCGGAAAGCCCGGTACCTACTCTAAGAAATTAGGTATCATGATCGAGCAAGTGCTCAAGGTAGAAAGACTCGGATACGGCATCACAGTACGAGGCAACGAGCGGCCTAAGGGCTGGATGCCAGATATGAACGAACCCGGAGGAGGCGAGGGATACCAGGAAGATATTGTCATGGATTAAGGCACGCCTGCCAAGGGACTTTTCTAGCTCTTATCAATAGTCTTCTTTAGACTCTAGACTGAGAAGATCAAGATTTCCCGGATGCTGATAGGGTCGTCGGATGTAGCATCGCTCATCTATCCAGCCATGGATCATTTATCCGCTAATGGAATGAAAATCATGCCATTAACTACTCGTTCAAAAAAAGACTTCAGTGGTGGGATATCGGGGGGAAGCAGACTAAAGATCCAACTGACAGATGCCCTTCAAAATAGGTTTCCGCAGGCGGCTCTGCGTAATCATTATTGCAGCCCTTTGGCTAGACAACGAAGATGACACCCTAACGCGTTCTAGTACCTTGGTCGTGGTCATCGGAGAATTAGCCTGATAGGTCAGTGCAAATCTAACACAGCCTCGAATTATTTTGATCTACGGTAGAGCTATCAGCTTTATGCCAAACTTTCCAAACGTCCCCAAAGGTTTGTAGGGTTGATCGGGTTCGGACACGGCTACGTTGCTGTTCCGCGAGTAAAGCAACCTTCGGTAAGATCGGCAAGCCGTGTCTCGATTGTTAGAACCGTCTAGGCCAGATTGCGCAAATGACGATATCCGGAGGTCACTTAGCAAGCTGGGGGACGACAAACCCTTTTGCTCGTCCTGACCAAAACATGACACCTAGGTATCCGTGGACTTCAATAACGACATGGTTCCACAGTCTTATATATATCGACTCGTATCAAAATGTAAATAGTTCTATGATAAGTTTACATAGAATATCGAGGGAGTCAGATTACCTAACTCACTAGACTATTCAATTTCCGAGACGCATGTGGGATGACTGGGTAAAACCTGAATCCTAACATGTGAAGAAGATGTAGGTGCTAGGATAGTTTACAGCGGCATGATCGGATAAAATCCATGGGCGCCAGGGGAGTCCCCGGCCTACATACTGCACCAGGGGGCTGACACGAACTACTGTGTATGTCGACTTCCGTGTCTGTTCCCCGAGGCATGTTATTGCGTACGTATTTACCAACCGAACCACCGTAGGGCCGAATCCCTTTTATATTCTGCAGACCGCTAATGCTGTAACACCTTACTTATCGGTGGCCGGCTGCGGAACCGTGCATACACGATTGGATTTTGGGGGACCCGACTGTGAGGTTCTAATATACTGTTTCTCCACACAACTTTCAATCCCCAGTACTGGCGGTTAGACTTCATGTCTCTCTCCTTCATTAGTAATATAACTAACTACGTATTGCTTTTGACCTAGTTCACCACGGATAGTTGATGGAGGGCTGAAGGATTGTGAGGCTTAAACCACGTGGACTTAGTAGAACGACTCATCATCAGAGATTGTACGTGTAGGGATCACATTATCAATAAACGACCTGCTGCATGAATAGTTTGCTTACGAACCAAGTATCGAAACCAATAAACATATATTGCCGTTGTCAATGTCATTGCCATTGCTCATAATCGAATGAAGTCGTACGGTTGGTATGGAAACATTAAACCTAGCTTCTTCTTAGGTCGTCGTTTTTGTGTAAATGAGTAAACAACTAATTGATACCTACATTACTCATCCAGGACGAAGGAAAACGTCAAATGCCCAGGAGTGAAAATAATAGCCAGCAGGTAGTCTTAGCGTTTTCCTAACACGAACCCCACGGAACAAAGCAAGGACGATTGGCAATATTTGGTGCCGAATCGTCATTACTACCGATGTTCCAGATCGGAGCTGTAGCAGATCTATTGACAGTCGACACGTCGCTTAGGTTGGGCCGTGCTACGGATACCTGGCAGGCATATTGACATAGAAAGTTGAAGCGTTTAAGGGGCTATGCTTGAGATGGATATACTGAATAAATCGAACCAGGGCGTAAATTTGGAGTTTCTCCAGATGCTACTGTGTAATATCCCGAAATAGAAGTTCGAGCGGACCGTGCGATGAGGTCCTTGTTAGTCGCGTACGTATTCTATCAATTTACTGTGCTTCTCAAAGCGCACAAATATTTCGATAACTTCGAAGACGTGCAGATATTATAAAACACACAAGATCCCAACAATAGGAAACATGTAAAAGAACTCATCAAAGGCCTACACATCTAATGACGTGTTACATTCGACTTCCTCAGCTCCGTGGGATTGTGGGGTAACGTCCATAGGATCCGGGGTAGCGAGCGGCCAAGCAATAGCCAAGATCCATGGCGTCTACCTACGGTACTCGGCTGACTTTAGAATCCTTTGAGATATAGAATACGTCAATCGCTCGAAGGGAAGGATCCTATTCAGTCAAGTGATTAGCGATAATGGAGGCGGTGAAATGAGACTATTGAGAACGAGTCGTTGTTTTTGGATCTTGGAGATCACGATGGTGGAGGAAAGATGAGGGGAAGAGCTGGGCTTCCACGGTTCCCCCGCTTTACTTGTAGGGGATAGTCACCCGAAATTGTTCGGAAGTTGGGAATTATCATGTGCTAATAATGTACAATGTACGTTGTCGCCTCCAACTCCAACATCCTATCTCATCTGGACTGTTCGAGCTGTTGAGTAAAATGTTAGGCTCTGATCGTCAAGGACCTAAACACCCGGGTCGTTGGTAGACTAATAGGACGGTGGAAAACTAGTACGCTTAGCTATTTATGATAGTCGGGCCCGTTGATGCTCTAGGATATGTGGGTAGTATGCACAAAAGGCAGAAAGGGAGAAAAGAAAAAGGACATTTCGGTGGCCTCTCCAAAACCTCAGATTCGTACAACCGATTAATATATGTACGATAAGAAGGAAAAGGGGGAGAAA
The DNA here is from genome assembly GCF_022578515.1 of Annulohypoxylon truncatum. Classification (NCBI taxonomy): domain Eukaryota; kingdom Fungi; phylum Ascomycota; class Sordariomycetes; order Xylariales; family Hypoxylaceae; genus Annulohypoxylon; species Annulohypoxylon truncatum. The sequence goes on along the minus strand of NW_025953802.1, from coordinate 630,313 downwards.
ATTCAAGGACGGTTATCACGTCAGCAAAGGGATGTGCCAGTAAAAAGCTACTTATTTTAAAAGGGGATATTTGGGTGTGATGGCGCTGACATGGAGCAATATAGCCAATCGTAAGATGTATCGAAGATGCGTGTGTTAGAGACCACCAACAAGTTCCAATGCTGTGTGACAAGATGCGAAATACATCCATCATGCTGTACGTGTAAGCGTACATGTATTACATATTACATGGATCTTCAGCCCAATGCCAATGTCCCAATCTCACACAATTCATCATCGTCGTTTACATATATGACAGTGATGACCCTCGCATCTTGGGTTTGCTTAAATAAGTCTAAATTTCTAAATCATCGTCAAATCGGTACCCTCGCCCCTTTTGGTAACGTCATGCGATATGTAAGTCTTACTCCCAAACTCCAAACTCCCAATTCTAAAACAGCGGACGCACAGGTATGCGGCTCTCTCGCAGGTACCAGCAGACCGTTACATAGTAGACCTATCATTATACTGCGTAGCGGTGTTACTCCCCTGGGTTGCATCGCGTCGTACCGTCCCTCCTTTTCAAATACTACCTAGTCGGATATAGAATGTCATTCGCTTATTATATAGAAGACGCGTTTGATTCGCATATATTTGGTGTTGGTAGAAGCTGTTACCTATCTCTGCTGCACAATGCATTTATGTGATAACAACACCGGAAACTCCCTTCTCCCTTGAGAGGTAACGAGTGTCATTTGTCTCTTCTCAGTCATGATTTTAGTTTATAAATCGATGTTTCTTTCAACTCGTTACGCCAAGAGCCTCCTCTTTACGAATTGAAAAAGATTACTTCACAGAAATTAAAACGAACTGGATCTCCGTCCCTTTTCCCCGGGGCGGCAGGGAAAAGACACTAGATATGGCGCTATGTACTAGTATATGCAGTCCAGGCCTTGTCCTGGACCTAGCAGGGGTAAGGTCTTTCGAGTAAGCAAGCAAACCACATTCGCGGAAATTCCAACCATTTGTCCGGGTCTTCCAACGACTTGCTGCGCACACGTTACCTAAACACAGCTGGACACAGCCTACCTTAGACCACCTTAGACCACCTACCAAGTTAGGCACGTAGCTAAGAGCGGCTAAGCGATCACTGCTTCTTCTAGACTGCCGAATCCTCGTTTCTAGCGTCGGAGCCACCTGATCCAAACGTCCTGCACAACATGGAACGGAGCAGTTGCAGTTGAGAGTTCCCGGTAAAGCGGAACAGCGGGACGACATAACTATATACGTAGTGGAATAACTAGAAGTAAAGTAGAACATGATATGTGTTATCCAAATTTCACAAACGTGGTCCACGTAATCTACCTGGTTGGATAGTCTATATCCAGGTACCATTCTCTTACCTTAGGTAAGGCAATAGTGATAAATATTCCCTCGTGCTGGTTGGATGAACAGGGGCTAGAGTGCCACTACCTATGGATACAGGTAGACTGCAGTCTGGGTAGCAGCTACGGAATACGGAACAAACGCTCTTTCACCAACACCAACAATATACGATATATGTTACCATCTAGGTAATCTAGACATACATAAAAGTCGTTTAATGTAACCCCGTCTTTTAGTAGCCTTAGCCATTGGGTGACTAGGTGATGCAATTTACGGGCAGAGCTGGGGTAGCTTTACCCCGGGGGAGGTACGTACATACCTACAATACCAATCGGTGATCAGACAATTATGAGAGAGACCATTTGATGACAAGGTGGAGTAAGGAAATAAAGACCAGAAAGACTAAGTAGCCCCCCTTGTCTTCCACCTCTCCCCCTGGCTCCCCTGTCTCTTCCCTGCCCTTCCCCACTGCGTACCACATACAGGTATGCTACGTACAGACCCTGAACAAAGCTTTCCATCTCCATACACACCCCCATTTCCCCCCCCAGAATCCACTGAGAAAATCCCCCATGGCCTGCATGGCTTAATATCCCATATTCTTTCCGTGTCTTACTTAAACTGTCGAGTTCCCCCAGTCGTCTCAATCCCATCCCCGGGTCTATTTTTTTTTCTTTCTTTTCTTTCCTTCCCTAGTCGCGGTTAACAAATCTTCGGAACTCTTAAGTACAAGCAGGAAGCGGGTGCTCTTCTTACCTAAGCGAGGGTAATAAAAACGAGTGATAGAGAATAGTGAATAGCCTGGTACCTCTTCTTAAGTCTCAACGACTCGCGACCGCAATGGCTGAAACCGAACTGCACTCGGTGCCCACCGCCGAGAAGGACATGAGTCCTGGCGCCACCACCACCGGCGCGCACACCAACGGCGGCGACACCACCCAACGCTACGACTATGGCGGCAACCCGCTGTACCACGCCCACTCCGGCCCGGACGCCCGCCTTCCCGCCTTCGGTGGTGAGTTCCAGCCCGGCCTGTACAAGCCCATCGAGCACCGCAAGTTCGCCAACCCCGCGCCCCTCGGCCTGTCCGCTTTCGCCCTGACCACCTTCGTCCTGTCCCTGATCAACTGCGGCGCGCGAGACATCATGAAGCCGAACATCGCCTTGTCTTTGGCTTACGGTTACGGCGGTCTGGTTCAGCTGCTGGCCGGCATGTGGTAAGTGTTTAGAATTGGGAGTCGTGATGCTCTTAGTCTTTGTGGACGATTTACGGCGACTAACCAATTGCAACAGGGAGATGGCTGTCGGTAACACTTTCGGTGCTACCGCCCTGTCCTCCTACGGTGGTTTCTGGATCTCTTACGCCATCGTCCTGACCCCGGGTTTCAGTGTTCTCGCTGGTTACGGAGAGGCTGAGCAACACTCGGTTCTCGGATTCTTCCTGACGGGCTGGTTCATCTTCACCTTCCTCCTGCTCATGTGCACCCTGCGATCGACCGTCATGTTCTTCATGCTGTTCCTCACCCTTGACATGGCCTTCCTCATGCTGGCCTGCTCCGAATACGCCGCTGCCAACGGTGCGGCTCACGCGAGCTTGAAGCTTGGACAGGCAGGTGGCGGCTTTGGTCTGCTCGCCGCCTTCTTGGCTTGGTACAATGCCTTCGCTGGTATTGCCGACTCTAGGTTCGTATCTACGTGTTCAATCCACTATAAGATGACGACTAACCCTGGCGTAGCAACTCATTCTTCATCATCCCCGTCTTCCACTTCCCATGGTCTGAGAAGGGACGACAGGCCCGCGCCAAGACTGCGCGCGAGAACGCTTAAATCGATGATCGGTCTTAAGGAGTGGCTGGCTATCTGGTTTTATTTTTGGCCAATTTTGTGACACAAAAGTTTTATGTGGTGAACCTGGCGATAGATCGCGCGCAGCGTTCTGAAAAGCGAGGACACCCTATGATACCTACCTTACTTAATAATATGTATACGATACATAAGAGGATTATACATGACGATGTGGAGAAAGGGTGTATGATCTATGTATCTAAAAAGTAATGAAAAGGGGGAGAACGCCGGTCTTCTTTCTCCGTGTTTATGGCCATCCTATCACTTACCATACTTGATGTGAGAACGTGTTGTTGAGCCTTGACATTGTTATCGAAGTCCCGTGAAGTTCGTATTCAGACCTCTATCAAGATATCCCATTAAGACCAACCTTACTCTATTGGGCTTTACTTCATACGCGTCTCGTTTGATTAGTCATAAGCAACGAGATGCCGTACCTAGTACCGCCCTAGTGATGCTTGTTTGACGATCCTGGCAGTATGAGCCAGAAACAAGATCAAACGCAAGTGTTCTAGAACCATTTCTGCTCGTGCTCAGACTATCTACGTATCAGCTTGGGTATAAGACTGGGATTAAGGCCAAGACCGGGATCAGATACAGTAGCGCTGGAGATCTCAGGAGAGCGCAGTTGACTTAGATGCATACCGGACATAGAAAAAGGGAAACTTCCGTGATTACGACGTCTGTGTGTCTTGTACGGTGAAATTTTTTGAGAGCGTTCCATGTTCTCGAAGTCCACGTCGTCGTATGGAAATGCGCCCTTACCGTCGTTCTAGTACTCAAGAGCGTTAGTGCTAATATTTCCATCGCCAAGCGGATGCAAGAGAGTTCCCGATAATTGAGGCTAAACCGTAGATCTCTATTACTCAGTCGTTTTGATATTTTCAACGTCAGCCCCATCCAACTCCTCTAAAGAGAGATCCACGGTGTCTTCGCTTCTGGGCCTGTGGCCTTTGCAAAGAGCTTCTTTCCCCAATACTCCAGGTCTTAATTCAAAACCGGCACGTATAATTTACCAAGCAAATGCCAGTTCCCTGTCACCCACGGGCCAGCATACGTGCCGTTCAGTTATGAACATGGTCCTAACCATCTATGATTGCGATCGTTACGCTCCACTCCCCAATACATTATCTCGACTATTATGGCTTACGAAACATGGACTTCTACCTTTCATGGTATCTATTGGTTTCTTGCGTCAGTGTTACTAGCTTATTCAAGCAGAAGGCTATGCTCCTGGTGACCCTAGTCCTTGATGAGAAGAGACTCCAATCCTTATTGAGGATCAGACCGGAAGCAAAATAATAGTGAACCTTCTAGTCTCTTTTTCACTGATGTTTACGGAGTGACATCGTATGTTAAGTCTGAAGAAATACAGTTAAATAATTAGATACTAGATATGTAAATACCAGGAGTATAATCTTTGAGGGCAAGTTGCTCAAGGGATAAACCCTAAACTAATATAAACTGCAATATAGAAGCGTGTACCTGTTTATGGGGAGTCGAAATATTGGGGGTCTTACCTATCATCATTCTTAGAATATTGTCCATCTTGCTTCCATGCGGGTTGGTTGGGGTTCACTTTTACATCAAAGTATATGTACATAGATCAATAGAGTAAAAAAATTAGAATAGATTCGACATATAGTTAGAGATGTTAAGTGCATCAGTTAATCTGCGCTCTATTTCATATATACCGTAAATAAAGATTGGTGCGAATTGTGTAGTGTTGCGAAAAGTAGTAAAAGGAAAAGCGAAAATAGTTGCAAGTGTGTGGTTCGAACCTGCGCAAAAAGTGAAAAAAATTGTTTGCTTCTCTTTGATTGAGCGTGTCATCCTTAGTGCAGGGGCCATGCTAATCTTCTCTGTATCGTTTCAAATTGACCAAATGCCCGAAGGCGAAAATTAGAACTTTATTACACTATATATGTCTTTCATTTACCCAGGATTTAGCCGAATGAGTAATCCACATTTCCGTCCGCTTGGCCCCTGAATCAACTCTGACAAACTCATGACACGATCGGTGCATTTGCTCATAGACATGTATCATTACCTTTATTGTATATTTACGTTTATTAGTCGATTCATCCTTAGCTATTTTTTATCCGACAGTCTCTCGTCTATGGTCTCCCTGACGACAGCGCTCATCTTATATTCAAACGGTGATGTCTTCGAGTAACCTATCCTGTCCATCTTAGATACCTGTGCCCCTTTTCACTGTACTGTCTATTGGGAAGAGTAGTGAGCAATGAGAAATTCAAAATCGGTAAGCACATAAGTACTCTTCACGTCAAATATACGAAACATGATGTACTGGGCTGCCTATAGTTTAAAAACATAAAGTTAGATGTCGTGAATTCATATCGCCTACAACCGATAACTAATAACTAATAACTAATACACCTTAGTTTCCCTTTCGTAGTCTCACTGCCTTGGGGATAGGAGCCATGTAATAGCGCATGATCTGCGACCTCTAGTCGTACACATCGGACGAACTTCCAACATCAATCTCCTCTTCATTCTCATCGTCATCATCCTCAACCTCGGCATCGCCCTTCAGCCTCTGGCTACGCAGGAAGTTCTTGAAGCCGCGGCTCATCTTGACCACGGCCCTGAGATGCTTGTCGGTCACAGTCACCTTCTCATTCCCATCCTCGAGGGCCTCCGTCTCGGCCAGCGCGACGGCGGTCTGCAGCGCGTTGCGGATCTCGCGGCCGTTCCAGCGCAAGCTCCTCACGTCGCGGCTCTCGTACGCGTACTCGCGCGTGGCGACGCCGACGTGCACCTTTCCGGCGCTGTCGCGCTCGAGCCTCTCGAAGCTGTTGACCCAGATCTTCTCGCGGTCGGCGTCGGTCAGCGACCTGTAGTGCAGCGCGACGTGGATGCGCGACGTGAAGGCCGAGTCGAACGTCTGCACCCGGTTCGTCGTCAGGAACAGCACGCCGCGGTAGTACTCGAGCGCGCGCAGGAAGATCGACACGAGCCCGTTGCGCGCGATGTCTTTCGCCCGCCGCGCCTCCAGGTACACGTCCGCCTCGTCCAGGAGCACCATCGCCCCGAACCGCTCGCCCAGCTGCAGGAAGTACTCCAGGTTCTTCTCCACCTGGTACGAGTTCGTGCTCAGGTCGCCGCTCGTGAGCGCGAGGAGCGGCCGGTGCGTCAGCTCCGCCACGCACTCCGCCGTGCACGTCTTGCCGACGCCGGGGCTGCCGTGGAGCAGGAAGATCCGCCCCTGGCCCTTGTTCTGGACGAAGTCGTTCGGCCACGGGGTCACCTGGCCGTTTGCGCTGGCGAACTTGCCGATGAGGGATCGGACCGTGAGCTTGATCTCGCTGTCGAGCACGAGATACTTGAAGGCGTCCTTGTCGAATTGGACTTCTTGCAGATGCTCGACGTTGAAGTGGCCCCAGCGCCGTTCGCCGAGGATGAAGCCGGAGACTACTTTGTTCAGGACGATGTAGTAGAGGTCCTCTGTTGGCGCTGCATGGGACGTCGGATCAAGATCTTCGAACTCCGCGAAATGGCTACAGAATTTTCCTCTGTTTGCCTTGCTGCAGGTGCTGCAGCCACAGCAAGGAGCGAGGTAAGGTAGGTTATCCTTGACTATCGGAGGTCGATTAGACGGCGGTGGAGAGCGTGCTCGTTGACGGTTTCCTCCAGGACAATCGAGAGAATACCGCGAGAATCCGGCCAGGTCGACGATGACACGGCCGCTCATGTAACCACTTGCACTGACGGGATAGGACCAATTGAACTCAGGGTCCCTTTCGGCCAAGCTACCATCGTGAGACATGTAACTCGGCCCTTGGGAAAGTTTCCAGACCATCTTACCAAGTTCAATCTGCTTTTCTTCAACCTCCATGGGATCCATGTCGCCATTTTCACCTCTGAAGAAACGGGCTGGTATGACTGACAGGTTTGAAATAGCCTCCTCTCCGGTAAAGGGATCAAGGGAGAACGAATGCATTGTGCGGCAGAGCCTCTCAGCAGAATATGAGATATTCCAGCAGACGATATGATGCGGGGTGGTAGCCCCTTGGGAGTTGGTATAGCCCTCGCCAAAACTTGCGAGTACGAAAGGAGTCCACTTGTAATCCTTCTTAGCGTATATGACTTCGCCAGGCTCGAAGATAAATCCGAGGTTATCAAAAGTAGCCAGTGGAATGTCGCAGTTGTGTCGTTTCTCTTCTTCGCGGATCCGGTCGCCAAGGGTCTTCTCGAGGAAGTTGAGAAGTATGTCGATGTGCTTGGCAGTCGTAGACGCATACTCCTCGCCGTGGACCTTTCGCTGCTTGACTTTGTGGCGAGCGAGAGCTTCCCTGTGATGGACTAGCACGTAATATGGAGCGTTGATCGTAACGGTCTCCCCGAGGAAAGACACCGAAGGATAGTATCCAACCACGGCCTTGAGGGCATTGATGAGGTGAATCGAGTTGATTACCATGCATGTGGTTTCTACCTTGGCAATCTTCACCCCAGATTCATCGATGCCTCTCGGCATAGGCCCCCCTGGACGGGAGAAGTCATCATATTCATTATAATCATATCTATGATTCCATCTGACATGATGTGGAGGCGGAAGGCGCCGGCCGGCCGGTCGTATATTTTGGATAACAGTAGTTGAGACTTTGGTGACGATTTCGAGGACTGGCTTCTTCTTCAAACTTGGAACCTCTTCATTCATGTCATCCAGCTGAACATTGATGGGCTCGTGACTACGACGCACTGACAATCATATTAGTAAGTTATTAAATAAATCGGTTAGAAATAAGAAATAGGGCCACTAACCATCAATAACCTTACCACCCCATCCCTTGTACTGGAGAACATAGCAGACGTCCGGGACTTCATCTTCAGCAAGCTCACTAGCCGCACTGTCATCGATGGCTGACTTTTCAACGAGAGCTCTCAATTTCTGGATATTCTTGTCCTCGTCATTAAACCCAGAGCCTTGCCCGAAGGGTTTGTTAGAGGGGCTAATCTCTTCAAAACTAGCAGTGGAGCTGGTGTCATCCATATTGACGAGAATGTTACTAGAAAAGGAGTGAACTTGAAACAAGATTCAATGTGTGTGATGAAGAGTCGAAGTTAAGATGGAAGAATGGTTGGAGAAGGAAAGTTGGAGAACAGGAATCTATACGAATAGATGGAAGACACCCACGGTCATCTTATAGCTCAGCCCATTCAACCATATAGCTGGTGGGAGCTTCGTGTCACAATCACAGCCATTGGCGAGGCAATCGCGCGGACTAGTTGCCTGCCCGGCATATGTAGTCAGAGGCTGGACTCACACATGCAGCCCAAGACCAAGATATGCCTATAGGGCTGAGAAACCATCCAATCAAGTGAGACAACCATGTAGGCAGCCAGCGGGGTCCTAGACTAAATCATGATAACAAAAGAGGCGGAGTTCCAACCCCTCAAAACGGCAGCACCTATGAGGTAAAGAGAGCGTGATTAAGACTCGCTAAACCGATCTGCCTAGCAAACAGCAACTATACGGCCTATTAGATGGAATGAAGTTGCATGCATTGTCGGTAAGCATATGCAGAGATCACTAGTCGGTAGCACAGGGGTGATTAAGGGTGGTTTATACATAGAAGGCAACCAATGGATACCTAGATAGGAATGCTTTTTTGAGACAGTGACTATATATTCACACTGTAGATAGATACTGTATCAGATCATATACGCATCATATACGCCAGGAGAGAAATAGATCAGCGATATCGCTCAAGACAAACTCCCCAGGCAGAATCGTGAGTTGAAGCCTTACGTAGGAAGTACGCTGCCCGTTCCCATGAACTGTTTGAAAATCTGTAGCGAGACCTCCGGTTCTGCTTCAGTTAGCTATCACTTTCCAAGTTATGCTTCTCGTCGATCATGAACTTACGATAGAATGGTAGATTGTGTCCAGCCTCATATATACGCATAAAAGTGAAGTTATCCAAGGACTTGAACGTTCCCTTCTCTACACCGTTCAGGGTGTAAGGCTCTAACGTCTTGGTCGCGAACATGTCTTTTCCGGACCATTCAACGGCATGTGCTACGTCAAGTGTTCCATACCAGTTCGAGACATAGTCAGCGTCACCAGTCCAGATGAGGACCTTGATACCAGCTTGTACGACGTCCGAGAGCTGAGGTACGAACGAGCGCGCATCTGCAGTTTTCGTTAATATATTATACCGCGTGCTTTAGTGAGTGATCATACCATCGCCCGAATAGTAGAACCCGATTGCTCCTCCTTGGTCCGTATAATTCACCTTTGCCCCGAGCGCTTTCTGGATATCTGGTCTTTGCAGATACGCAACATATGTCGAGGGCGGTCTCGAATACGGTTCACGGATATCGCCTAAGTAGTACCCGTTGGGGGATCTCTCCGCAAAAGCGGCTAAGATGGGGTACTCGATCATATTCAGGTACGAGGTATAAGCAGCATAGCAGTTGTCGCTTGTACCATTCGTATGACAAAGGTCAAGCGCAGGTTTGACAGTCGTGTTGTACGTGTCCAAAAGCTCGTCATGGATGGACTCATTGATGATTTGCCTGTACGAGTTATTGTACATGTACTCGATGTTGGCCTTTTCTTGGATCTCGGCATCGAACCATCCATTGTGAATGGCTAAACCCACCATATGGATTTCTTCGCCTTCGAGATCTCCTCGAACAACTGCCGCATTTTGGTTTAGAATATAACGTGAGAACTCGGGTATGTAATGTCCTCCGTACGATTCACTGACGATGCCGAAATCACGGTTTTCATATTCGGGAAAGTTATCGTAGAATGCCTGGAGGAAATTCCATACCAGGGGGGCGGCCGCTTTGGTGGAATTAGTGGTCTCATTACCATATGAGAAGCCCACGCCTATAGGTTGATCGATATAGAGCATGTTGGCATAATTGTTAAAGGCGTATGGATTCAAGGATGGTGTGGTCTCATTATTAACGAAGTGACAGGGTCCAATTTGTGTGAAGAGTCCGTACTCCGACGCAGCACCAGGACCTCCGTCCAGATACGCCACCAAGGGAGCCTCTTGGGGATTCTCGCGAGCTTCGAAGAACCTGACGGGCTATTTGTCAGTTTCATGACCTCGAACTTTCAACGTATACCGTGCCGGCCTACCAAAACCACATGTTCATATTCTCGCCCACTGTGAGATATCCCGAATATTGATTGACACCAGGCGTTGTTTCACAAATACCCGAGTTCTTGACGAATGATAACTTCGATCGTGTGGCGACGTGCTCGAAGACATTGTAATGCACCCCATTCCGTTCCTCTACATATCGCCTGTTCGCGGCTCTTGGCGACGCTGGCACACCGGACGTCGTGGCAGCGGTTGAGACAGCCAGGAGTGCTCCGGCTGCAAATTTGAGTAACCACCGCATCGTAGATAAAGACCAGGCGTCTTTCAGGTATCTGCCTCAGGTTGTCGTCTAGAGTCAATCGCCAGCAAAGGAACACAACCTGGGGCACGATGTTCACAGCGCCATTGCGATATTTTATTCATCATTTACACAGCGGCACAGAAGCTGCGTGGAAGATTCTTTGGAAGCCCTTAAATGAGTTCCATGGATCATCTTTTGTGTTGTCGAATGAAGATCCATTGTCGGACCAAACCCTGGTTGCCAATATGTGCATAGCCACGTCCTCCTCCATTTTCCCCGGCTCTCGGTAATTAGAGGGTATGTTGGTTGACGGCACAGAAGAACTGAACTCCACAGAATCAATCATCATTAGACGAGATATAGCAAGGCCAAAGATTGATATAGACAATTATTCAGTGTGTTAACAGGCATTTCTCTGATGAGGTCCTTCGTGATATCTTAATGACATAAATCAACGACAACACCGCAACGTTAGAGCGGTAGGTCTTCAAATTCATTCCTCATTGTATAAAGTAAACTACTTGAGATGGAGTATATTCGTTAAAAGACCAGGAACATCTATATTCTATTTCTGAGTGAAGGCTCCGGATCTTTCCTGGGGAAAGGCGGATTCGGATTCGGACTTAAACATGAACTCCGGTGATATTAAGAAAATATCCTTGAAGCCACGATATAGGTATATAGGAGACAAACGTGAACCTATCGGCATGTTAGTAGTTATATTAATGTATATTCATTCACGAGTCGCACTATATCCCTCGAGATATGTCGTGGAAGTGTCGATCACACATCAGTCAGCCAGCATATAGGAATATACCTAGTATCAGCAGAATCAGTTCGCCAACTTGAATTTTGTACGTCAAGAACTATATACAAGCGAGAAACAAACGCCTTCACATCGAGCCTACTCCAGATATATACAACAGCCCGACCCGCACATCCAGACTATCCAAAGCCATCTCAAGCTCAGCAGTTCCAGTCGTGGGTGCAGTCAAAGTCCCTGCCTACAACACCGGGCAAGCCGATGTTATCCACCTTGCCGATGCCGAGGTTGGTGTAGCTGCCGATGTGCACTTTGCAGTTGGGCTTGTCCTGGGCGTCCGGGATGCCGAGCGGGTCGATGTGGAACTTGACGCCGCCGGCGTCAACGTCCACGCCCTTGCCGTTGCTCATATTGTCGTAGCTGGTGCCCTTGCCGTTCCACTCGACCTTGCCGTCAATCTTGAGCACGCCGCCGGCGCCGCTGTTTCGTTGATTAGCAGCTGTTTGAGCCTTGTATAGTAGTGGGTAGTAGGTAGGTAGAAAGGGGACGAAGGTGGGATAAAAGTTGCGTATGCGTGAAAACTGTTTGACTTACAAAGTGTCCCCGGCAATGCAGCTGCCGGAACCGCAGGCGCTGTTCTGTCGGTGGTATGCCGTGGTCTCAAGGTGGCAAGACCTGCCCAAGACTTGGGTGCCGAAGAGAGCTGTAGCAAGGCCGATGAAGGTGATGGCGTTGGTGCTATAGAGGCAAAGCTCATTAGCTAACAAGGCAATTTCTCATCGACTTCCGAGACTTGTATGGTTCAACTTACTACATGATGGTAGTGATGTGTGAGTGAAATTTGGAGGTGTAGTTACAGCTGCTTCATTGCTTGATGCTTGATGCTTGATGATCGACGCTGGATGTTTGATGAATATGAGTCTGAGATGGGGAATTTTATCTTCATCGTCGTCGCGGTCTCTGCACCTTTTATACTTGAGACGATATGTCTGTATACGATAGTTTGTCGCCTTGACCGACATCACCTAAAGCATAGCCATGGAGATCTTTCATCTAATTATCGTGAGCGTACTAAACATGCTACATTTTGACACCGCTTCTATCCATCGTTGATGACGATAGTGTCATATCTTTACCGTGAACAGCATAACGCTATAGAGCTGAAAATAAACAGCCAATCATCGTCGCCAATTGCTATGTAGAGCTGAACGGATCCCGCGAGGCGGGATTGTGGGTATGCTAAACTTAGGATGTGGAGGACGTGGAGGACATTGGAGGATTCTAAGATTTTGCAGGTCGTTTCTTGAATAGGAAATCCCCAAGCCACCTTTAGAGGCAAAATCAAGATTTGGGGATCCAACTTGAGACGATTTTTAAAAATAATGACGTAAAGTAAATATGAACATCGTCCAAGCATCCGAATTCAATCTAGTATATTAGCTAATAGCGGCATATTTCGCTTGTCCACCTTAACTAGCTACCTGGTAGGTAAGGTGCCTGGGCAACTTTAGTCTTTTTGTTGAAGATCTATGAATATAGTAACTGCGCCGCAAGCACCCTAAATTTTTAACGAAAGATACATCCCATTATGCCTTTTAGCATCATCGAATCGTCTCTGTAGCAGTTTTGATGCGGTCCTCGATGATATAGACCCATCTCTGCGCATTCTCGAAGTCTTGGTTGTCGATACTCTCCACAAGCCCAGGGAATACCGCGCCCGCATAACCGGTCCAGATCCCGGGGGCAAATACAACGTGTTTGAACCAGGGTCTCTCGTCTAATCCTTGTGGGTATAGGAAAGCGCGCTCGATCTTCTTGTACTTAGTGTTGACAAACCGAATCTCGTGGAGTAGCTTCAGCTTGCTGATCCATTTCCACCAGGGGATGTCCTCGTTTGCTTTCTCGGATAGTTCGTCCGATTTAGCATCTAGTGCGATCGCCGCCTCCTTGAACTCGCTAACGGCCTGATATAGGAGATTCAGTGACACCTTGAAAGACTCTTGATCACCTTTAACCTCGGTGCCAACGGAGCGAGCCCTGAACTCAAAGATCTCCTCCTCGGTAGACAGCTCTGCCTGGAAGGATTCTAGCCTTGCTTCAGCCTTCTCGACATACTCCTTTAGCGCGTTTGCATAATCGGTTGCGTTCAGGGAAATGAGTGGCGTCTCGACTATTTTTGCGATGGCTAAACCAAGGATTTGAGCCATAGTCTTATGGTATACAAATCCTGGATCACCAAATTCGGCCATCCAATGGAAGCTATCGTAGTTGCTGTGATAATGATAGATGGGTGAGTCGTCCGTTTGGCCACCGAAGTTCATATCGAGACTAGGGACGCCCGCAAAATCTTGGAAAGCCGTGAAGTCACTACCACTTCCCATCGTACCGATATACCCATCCCATAAATCACGAACAGTCTGGCCCTTGATAGTTTGATTCGGCGATTGTACCAAGGCGGTCACATCGTAGATGAGCTTGTGCAGCAAAGGAGCAGCATTAGCTTCGAAGACTGGGCTTCTCACACCCACATCAACATTAATATAAGCGACGTTAGTGACCGAAAGCCATGGCAAGTATTCCTCAACCCATTCGGTGCTTCCTACCAATCCGTATTCTTCGCCGTCCCAGCTACCGAAGACAATAGTACGTAAAGGCTTCCATCCATTTTCTAGAGCCTTGCCGAAACTGCGAATAGCCTCGTTAATAACAGCAGAGCCACTGTTGGGGTCTCCCGCACCGCCAGCAATCCACGCATCACGGTGGTTGCCCACCACTATGACTTCGTCAGGAATGGTACCGTTAATGATACCAATAACGTCCCACTGGGGAGTGATGGTGTATTCTTGTTCGTTATAGAGGTTGAGAACAACATTATCGGGCGAGGGACCAACGTTGTACTCGACTCCTTTATAGTCTAGTCCAGTGTTCCTAGTCCAGTAATCGCCAAAGTCTTTAGCTTTAGGACCAAGTCCATTAAGGGCTTTCAATATTGGCAAAGCTTCCACGTAAGAGATTGGCAGAGACGGTATACTCGGAATAGATCCTTCAACTGGTGCTCGTGGGACGCCTGGCTTTGAGGGGTAGCCGGGCGTCGTTGGATCACCTGGAGCGACACTGAGAAACTGGACACTTCCTCTCTGGACACTACTGGGATGTCGCGCAGGGCCGCTTGGATATGTCTCATACCCGTTGGCTTCGGTAATTTTACCATCGTCGCCGGGATCACTGTAGAGGACGATACCGATCATACCAAGGTCCTGGGCTCGCTTGACCTTCAATCCTCGGAAGATACCGCCGTAACGAGCGATGGCGATCTTACCCTCAAGGCTGACGTTGGCCTTGATGAGATCCTCAAAATCCCAGAAAGTACCATAGTTCACATAGACAAAGGAGCCGGTGACGTTGCCACTTGCGGAGTAGCCGTGGAACGTCGGGATGCTTTCCTCTAGCTGTGTGGTGGGGTCTTCATCAAGCACGTCCTCTTCTAGAGTAGCCTCGAAGGAAACCTTCCACGTTCCAACATCGGTAGAGTCCGACTTTGACTTCTCTAGGAGAGCAAGCCGGTGATCGACTGGGTAGTTTAAGTAGGTCTCGTACGCAACAATATCTGATTTAATTCCCCACTCATTCCAGCGATCTCGCGTCCATTCTGCCTATATTATACATAAATGAGAAATCATGTTCGCCTTCTAAGTTATATGTATGTGCATGTGTCTTACCTGAGATAAGTTCTTCCCAGCCAGATGCGCACCGGCTGTGTAGTACTTGCTCCATTCGGCGGCCTTGTCCGAGCTTGGTGTATCCAGAAGAATACTTTGAAGCTCTTCATAGCTAATGTGCTTATGATGGTGTCCAGGCCATCCACGGTGAGCGGTATGCGGTGGCGCGAAGACGACGACGACGAGAAATGTGACGAAGAGAGCAATGAGAGAAGAGCCTAAAGCTATGGTACAAAATCGGCGGAGGGTCTGATGAGGGTATCTCCGACGGACTTCACCGACGGTGACGGTGGTGATTAGTGGCGTATGCTCATCCGCCATCTTTTCATCGCGACCGAGGCTGGACTCGGACCGCTTCATGATAATAGTTTTCTGACTCTTGACTCTTCACCAAGTGGTTGATCAAGTCGAGCCTCGTGAGTGGTGATGGTGAATGAAGTTGTTCGGGGAAGTGTTTTCGATTCTCCCCGCCGCGACGTAATGAACCATGGAAATGTTGCAATCGGATTCGGCGATCTTTATCCTAGACATCCTACGGGCCATTATCTACATACACCCCTGGCTACGTGGGGCCGCACGCACTGTCGAGATAAGGGAGCAAGTTCTAGTTAGTCATCGCATCTTCTCTGGGTTGATCAATACCTAAGAATATTCTTCTTGTTAGTTGTTAATAGGTTGTAATCTCAGACACGTATTCAGATTTTGAAACTGTTAAATACAAATAACAACTTGGAAGTACCTATCGAAAAAGACTTAATACCTGATATATAATTACTAAGCCACCTATTTGTGGTGGATGGTGGGTTCCATAATAATAGTCAATATTGAACATTGGTTGGTTACTTAGCACTTTCCTTTACAATCCATCCAATCAACTTGGCTTCTGGGTTAATATACTTCCCGTGTCTTACTTGACACTATGAGAAAAGCTTCGACGTTCGGTTCATATGGCTAACCTTATAAACGATTGTGGCTGCCCGACTCAACTATTCGACCTACTCTTTTTGGATCAATCGCCAACAGCCCGTGGCGAAGCACTACCTGTAAGAGTATCTTATCAAATGTAACTGCATAATGAAAATGCTTTTACATTACATATGTATGCAAACTTTAGAAAATGTAACTAACGGAGCCTCAAAAGGAGCAATAATGATAGATCAAATTGCCAAGTGATGCTGTCTCACGTCGTATTTCGTCAACGGCTTCACCATTACCAACTTTCTCACGCTCCTAAACAGGCAGTAACACAGCAGATAGTGAACCAGTTACAATCCAAGCAAGGATTTCATATCCATACTTCGAGTTAACTTGGTATGTTCCTATATAGAGGATCTAGTAGTATAAGCTTGTTTGAAAGCCGCATCACGCACTTTGAGGGAGCTTAGACACAGTGGGGTCTCGGTCCATGTCTATGCGGGGCATAAGACAGAATGGATCGCTGTAGGGACAAATACTAGCCAATCATGTCTCTATATTTCCCAAAAGAATGGGAATGTTTAAGCCTTGCTGCAGTGCGACCAGCCCGCATCCGCGCAAGCGTAGATCCCCCCTTGGACCTCTTCCTTGTCCTTGCATGATCAGGAGGCTGGACGTTGGCGTGTGACTTTCGATTTTGGGCTTCTCTCATCAAACTAATTTCCAATACACCTACGGATTTCTGTTCTACAGCGTCCGACACCGGACAGTCAAGAGCCTTTCCAGGTTTCCTAACACCCTCCCGCATTATTATTCTGCGCTACGAGACATGCTGGACATCACACACCTTGACTCAGGGAGTACCCGAGCTGATCGCTCTGGGGTTTCACTGGAAAATTCCGTTGCTGCAACATGCAACAATATTGGGAGCCACTCTACCACTCTGCCGCTCTCCGATTTGTTCTCCTCCTAGCTGAAGGCGGGTCGTCAAATGGTAGTCCGTTACGAGACAAAGTTCCAGTCATCGTCGAAAAAAAAGGTAAAGGGAAAATTTTTGCATGCGTCACGCCTTACCGCTGTAACTCTTTAAAGACATAGTCTGGCCCACTACTACCGCGCTTGGATAGAGATTCGGCAGCCTATGTGCGGTAAGCCGCAAATCAAATGCGACCTACGCGGCGGGAGATCCGTTCTCAGACCCGGATTACTGCTATCTTCGGCTTAGCCCACGAACTTGCATACGACAAGGAGGGCTTGCGCGAGGTGACAGGCACATCGATGAACCCGAGGCCTGGACATGTTCGGTACGATATATGGGTGTCGTCACGTAGCATTTTTCGACGTCCTCTGTTGTTTATAATCATTTTGTTCCCCGCCAGTTCGTAAGACCGAGATATTCTCTCTTCTCTTTTTTCTTGGTTGGAAAATTGCTACCATCCGTTCCCGCGTAGTAGTCTTTCCCTCTCTATTCACAGGTCGTTCTTGCGAGTCTTAGATATAGACTACGTATCAGTGAGGTAGCTGTATCCAAGTTTCGACTCATCGTTCTTTCTTGTGCCAAAGTCTAGGGACTACAAGTAACCCGCGTCCTTCATATTCCTCTTTCTGAAATCTCACTTCCAGCTAGCCTTCTGATCCTACCGAAAAAATGACACCCAAGAATCATGCGCCGAAGTTGCCGGCGCAGCAATTGGCTATATTGGGTGAGCTTCAGACATTCTCCTTTACTTACTAGCTTAGCCTTCTCTTCAATAAGGTCGGCAACTCATGCCGTACCTCTTTTTGGATGGATATACAATACCAACGTATTCGAGGGGCGGGGTTGTAATCGGACTTATACCTGTCTGAAACGACCTGTCGTACCTTACTTGTCCTGTTCAATATACCACCGGTTTCTATGTTGTGGAATGTATCGAAATCTCGAAGAGATAAAAGAATTATCATATTTTGTGGCTTGTCCATCGTGACTCGTTGAAATTGGTGTCAAGAGCGTTTCAATAGAGTAAAGCATCATATCATACCTAGTGGGAGTTGGGATGAGAATCAAGTAGAGGTTGTGGCAAGATCGTAATTTGGCGATGGCGATATACCAGGTATTCCGTCCCCTTTACGTACTTCGAGCTAACTTTTCTTATAGCTGTCGCACGATTTGCTGAACCCCTCTCTTACACATCTGTTTTCCCGTACCTACCAGAGATGATCTCCAGTTTCGGCGTCGAAAGAAAGGAAGTCGCAAAATGGGCTGGCATCACGAGTTCCGTCTTTTCCCTCGCTCAGAGTATGACCGCTGTATTCTGGGGTAGGGCCTCCGATCGGTTCGGAAGGAAGCCCGCCATCATGACCGGTCTTTTATGTACTATGGCTTGCTTCTTAGTATGGGGTGTTTCAACAAGTTTACCAATGGCTATCGCCGTCCGTGCTATGATGGGGGCTGGTAATGGAAACGGTATGTATTTGGAACCAAACTACTTTCAAGGCTGCCAAGACTAATCATCACAAAGTTGGTATCATTCGAACGATGGTTGCGGAGATGGTAACAGAAAAGGAACTCCAACCAAAGGCCTTCTCAGTCATGCCGCTAGTCTGGAGCGTCGGTAGTGTATTCGGACCAGCATTCGGCGGCCTGTTCGCCAAACCCGCGGAGCAATGGCCGGGGGTCTTCGGCAACAGCACCTTTTTCAAGAAATACCCGTTCGCCCTCCCCAACCTGATAGGTTCCATTGTCTTCTTAATTTCTCTCTCCACCGCCATGCTCTTCCTGAAGGAAACCCTCCAGAGTAAACGCCACTCCCGAGACTGGGGGCTCGTCCTCGGCGAACGCATCAAGGAGGCATTCCGCGAGCACTCTCCTGGACGACGAGCGCAGCGTCTCCGCCGGTACTCCCTTCAAGACGACGAGGTAACGGCGCCACTGCTCAGCGGAAGCGCCCCTTCGAAGACCGCTCGAACCAGCGTCGTCGAAACCAGAGCCGAGAAGCCCAAGCCTCTCCCGATCAGCGCCGTATTCAGCCGCCAGACCACCATCAACCTCATCGCTTACACGTTCCTTGCGCTCCACGCCGTCGCCTACGACCAAGTCCTTCCCGTCTTCCTCAACTACCCGCCGCAGGCCCACACCCCCGAGAACACGACCTTCCCCTTCCTCTTCAGCGGCGGCTTCGGCCTCAACCACGCGCACATCGGCGCCATCTTCGCCGCCGAGGGCGTGCTGTCCGGCTTCGTGCAGTTCCTCATCTTCCCGCTGCTCTGCAAGCGGTTCGGCGTGCTGCGCTGCTTCAAGACGTGCGTCGTCGTCTTCCCGCTCGTCTACGTCGTCACCCCCTTCGTCGTGCTCATCGAGCCCAAGGCCCTGCGCTACGCCGCGCTGGCCCTGATCCTCATGACCAAGACCTTCGCCGTCATCGTCGGCTTCCCGTGCACCACCATCCTGCTGACCAACAGCGCCGCGAGCCTGAGCATCCTGGGGACCCTCAACGGTTTCGCGACGACGTTCAGCGCGCTGGGAAGAGCGACGGGGCCCGCGCTTACGGGGAGCGTGTTTACGTGGGGCGTTAAGCATGGGGTTATTGGTATGCCGTGGTGGTTGCTGGCGTGCATTGCGACGCTAGGTGCCGTGCCTGCGTATATGGTTGTTGAGGGAGACGGGCCGAGTGGTGCTGTTACGCCTGTTGATAGTGATGAGGAGGAGGGAGAGGTCGATGATGAGATCGCGGAAGATGAGGAGGATGGCGGGTTTGAGAATAGTCAGACCAGCACGCTCATCGTAGTGGAACAACCGCAGCCGCAGGATGCCCCGTCTGCGGAAAGAGCCGAGGGCTCGAGGAGTAGTAACGGCTACGGTGCAGTGACGAACTGAATGAGGAATGTGGGATGAATGAGGGCTTAATGTTAGTAAGTAATGTTCTCATGAGGAGAGGACGGGTTAGACTACGTTACTGGTGTTAGAGGGCGATGGCGATCGAATAAACGTTACTTACAAGCAGCTACACCATCAAATATTATTACCATGGGCGGCGTTACGGATCTAGAAAATGGGAATGGGAATCATCATATTTGGAAGAAGCAAGTAGGAGTTTATTTCTTGGTTCAATGTAGATAGAAGATTGGAACTCATCATCACCACCACGCCGAGAAATATATAAAAATATGTTCAAAAGTCATGATTCAAGTGCTTTTCATACTCATCGCGTCTAGCTAATCCCATTTTTTGTGTCTCGTACGCCCGTGAAAATGAGACATGAACTCCCTTCATCCCAAGATTGCTCCCGCCTAACCCGACATGACCTGCCCCCGAGCCGCAAAACGCCTATGAGTGGAACGAAGCCACTTGCTCATAATTCAGCATAAAAAGCTATCAAGAGGTATCACTTTTAGTTTTTGGTTTCCACACCAAGGACTATCTGAGAGATTCAATATGTCCTAACCGATTCCCAATCGTCACTCTTGGTAGAACCCGTTGCCGTTAGCTTATCTTCGCTTATTGTCCAACCCGGTTCAACCGCCCACCAGCCAGCCGACCAAAGATTTCTAAGCATAGAGCTTCTTCTCGTAGCTCTCCATGTTCACACCGCCCTCCAGCTGCGCGCTCGCGGTGCGGATCTCGAACCGGAGTGTTCCGTTGGCCGCGCACTCGTGAAGCTCTTCCAAGCTTCGCATACCGCAATCCTGCATCGAGTGCTTGAGGCCCGCAGCTAGGTAAGGCACGAACTTGTTAATGGATCCGCGGTGTGCTACAGCACCGGACACACCCTGGGCGACCAGAACGCTGTCTCCTTCACTGAAATACCGAGCAGTGCCAGCGTTACTAGCCTGGCTGTTCTTGCTGCCGGCACCAGCCTTCTTGTCTTGCATAGCGTCGATACTACCCATACCGCGGTACGCTTTGACGAGCTTGCCTTCCCGCGACACAAACGATGTACCTGGGGACTCAGTAGTACCGGCAAGCAAACCACCCATCATGACAGTAGACGCGCCGAGGGAGAGGCCCTTGACGATGTGACCGACGTTCTGAACACCACCATCGGCGATACACGGCACTCCAAATTTCGCAGCAAAAGCCGAAACGGAGTAGACCGCAGCTGCTTGAGGACGACCGACGGCCATGACTTCCTGAGTGATGCAAGCGCTTCCGCTGCCCATACCAATTCTCAATCCGTCGACGCCAGCAGCAATGAGATTCGCAGCCTGCTCTCGAGTCACCACGTTCCCGCCGATGACATCAAGACCAGGGAACTCGTTCTTGATCCACTTAACCATGTCAATCTGGAACATGCTGTTGCCTTGACTACTGTCTAGGATGACGATGTCAAGTCCCGCATCAACGAGCTTCTTCAGGCGGATCTTGTCCTCCGGCCGAGTACCGATCGCGGCGGCGCAAATGAGTTGCTTGGAGTCGGGGAGCTTGGATGCAAGCGGGAAGTGTAAATTCTTGGTCAAGTCGGAGCGGGAAATCATGGAGACAAGGTTGAAATCCTTGTCGACGATAGGTAGCTTGCCCTTCCTCGATTTCGCAAGAATCTTATTCGCCTCGGGAAGAGTAGTGCCTAGCTGAGCAGTGACCAGATCGGTCACCATGACTTTGTCGACTGTCTGGCGGAGGTCATCCTCAAATTGGAGATCGCGGTTCGTGACGATACCTAGAAGCTTGGAGCCAAGCTTGCCAGATTCTATGGGTCTTTGGTCAGCAAGGGCCTAATCCTAGGATGAATGCTTAAAAACATTGTATAACAGGTATACATCATCATAAAGAGCATAATTGAATCCCCATGACATTGCTGTCTATACGGTGGAACGAAAGTTATAAAATTAGGTTTGTAATCATGCGATGTTTGTAGTTTTTGCCAGTCCAAAGACAGAGAACAAGAGTAGACAGGAAATGGTATGCCAAGAATGATATCAACTTACCAGTCACGGGGAAACCACCAAATCCCCATTTCTCCTTAAGCGCCTTGGCTTCTTCAACAGTGGTCTCCTTGCTAATGACGACGGGATCGACAATGAAGCCGTTCTCGTATCTCTTGACCTTGCGGACCATGTCGGCCTGGGCGTCTGGCGAACAATTGTGGTGAATGACACCGAGACCACCCTGAAGAGCCATGTGAATGGCCATCTCGTGCTCAGTGACTGTGTCCATAGGAGAAGAGACGAAGGGAGTCTTCAGCGTGATTCGCTTGGTGATGGGCGCCTCAAGTATGACTTCAGAAGCGGGAAAGCCAATGTAGCCGGGCAGGATTAGGAAATCATTGTATGTTAAGCCACCACGCTGCTTAGTATCAATGAGATCCTCAATGCCAAGGCCATCGCGAGACGGATACTGGTTCAGAGCATCAACTGCAGTTTTGTAGTCGAGGAACTTGGTGCTGCCATTGACGGCAGTGGATCCGTTAAGGGACGGCATTTTGACAGGTTCAATTAAGGAATTGTGCTAATGAAATAGCCAATAACCAATAGCCAAAGGGGTTGAGGTCGAAGAAAGCGTCGAGAAATTGAATTGACCTGTCGACGAGTTGGATAGTATTCTTCTTCCCGAATAAAAGAAGGAAAGAAAAAAAAGTTCGTAGCCGCGTTCACCAAAAATTTTTGTGTTCAACCTGCGGGGACCCTGCAGAGACCAAACTATCAGATGCGGGGCAACTTTGTTAATGCACGACCCATCGCTTCAAGCTTTTCAATAAGAACTGTATGTTTCTCGTTAACACTGGGTAGATTTGATGTTTCATAGAGCCAATGACAGTGCGCCTTTGGTGCGCCTTTGGCACTCTCTTGATCTTTTATCTAAGCTTATCCTGTTTATCGCCTTTAGATCAATTTTTATATGTGGCTTGACACCTTCTCCATTCTTAATTAGGTAACAGTGCAAGGGCAGTTCCAAGTTCCACCTCGCTTCGACTGTGCTGTCTGTGGCGGTGGTGTGATTGATTAGTGAGGGGCACCTTCAATGCCGCCCGTGTCCCGGTTGCTCCCCACCCAGATAAATAAACAAACTTCCGGAAACAGGATAACTATCGGTCGGTTATTGAGTTCCCTCAGCTCCGTTACTTCCCAAAGAAAAAGAACAATCAAGGAAATAAGGCTGAACAAGGCCAACCTTTTTTGACCGTTACCGTTACAAACACGAATGTTATCTCTCAACGTTAACCTTTTCCGATAACATCAACGGCGACATCTCCCATTCCTCGTTTCTTTATTTCAGAGGGTTGCTATAATTCACATGAGTGCGCAGGGAGCGCGCAGCGCACTTTTTTCTTTCTAGGATCCGTGCAACCAATATTGTGTTACGTTTGCAAGACATGTTTTCTTGTTGACATTCTATTATCTTCTACATTCTACGTTCTGCCCTGGACCGCCGTTCATATTACAATTCTTTACATCGAATGCATAGGACTGGATAGGAATAATTGCCGACAATTCAGGTCACCGCCTACTTAGTATCGCCCACACAGTTTACAATAATTACAAACAACCTTTCGAGTACGGTGCAAGTTGAGACACTCAGGGACACTTAGACACACTTAGACGCACTTCGATATATACCTCAGCTCGGGTAGCTGTGATGCAGACTTCAATAGCAGACGACGGCATTACTCAACTTGACGAAGAGCACCACTATCATCGCATATAGGTTCCATTGTTCGAAATGTCGTACAGGCCTCATCCTCTCCGTCAGTCATATACTGTTGACTACACAACCACCGGCTCTGTCAACCGTCAACTATCCACCACTTCTTCTGCATCGTCCGGTTACTCCAGCAATTCTTTCAACTCCGACTCCTATGAATTCGGCCCACCCAGCACAGCCTCGTCAGTAACCTCGAACGGGTACGGCGCATCAACTTTGGCGCACAAACGTGGTAAAAGTGAAGCTATAATTAGACAGCCCCCTCCTCCCCCTCGACGGTCAAGTGTATATGATGAGCCCAAGACAAACCCCGAAACCATGTACAACTTGGCTAGGCAATCTTTGCGTCCCCTCCCACCGCCACCCGCTTCAGGACCGACCCCGAACAAAACACCACCACGTCGCGAACGCCATGACCGTGACCGCGGGCAGAGCCTTGATATAGGCAGGCTTTCTATTTCCGAAGAGAGAACTTCTCCCACTCCCACAAGCCCTATAAGCCCTCTAAGCAAATCTCCAAATGCTCGACCAACCTCGATGGTGCTCACTCGAAATGATTCCTTTCGCCCAAGTGCATCTAGTCCCACGCTGCACTCCCCTCTTGCTATGGTCCATCATCCCACCCTTGCCGCTCCCGACCTACAACAGCTTGGCCGCTCTTCCACCAACCAGCTGCGCACTTTATCCAAGCTCGCTCAAGATAGTTCTGCCGAAGAGTTTGCCATCACTTCCCCAGCTCAAGAGGTGGTTGGTCTGCGTGGACGACGAAGATTACAGCGGGCAGGCAATGCGAATGGCTCTAGGAATGGCCAGCGCGGTGATCGCTATGGCTTTGAAGGGCGAAATTGGATGGACAAACAGAGACAATTCCTTCAGGCGTACGAGTATCTATGTCACATTGGTGAAGCCAAAGAATGGATCGAAGATGTCATTCATCAGCAGATCCCACCAATTGTTGAACTAGAGGAAGCATTGAGAGATGGCGTTACCCTGGCTGAGGTAGTGCAGGCCCTGACTCCCACAAAACGAATCCGTATCTTCCGACATGAACGACTCCAAGCGCGGCACTGGGATAATGTTGCTGCTTTCTTCCGATACCTAGACCAAGTCGAGTTGCCTGATCTCTTCCGATTTGAGCTTATTGATCTCTACGAGAAGAAGAACATCCCGAAGGTCATATACTGCATACATGCCCTAAGTTGGCTTCTATTCCGAAAAGGCATAGTGGACTTCAGGATAGGCAACCTAGTTGGCCAGCTAGAGTTTGAGCACCATGAACTCGAAGCTATGCAGAAGGGCTTGGATAAACTTGGCATCAACATGCCTACCTTTGGAAATATGGGTGCCGATTTTGGCGTAGAGCCGGAGCCAGAGCCTGAACCTGAGGAGACCGAAGAGGAACGGATTGATCGTGAACTGTCCGAGAACGAAGCCGCCATCCTCGACCTTCAAGCGCAGATACGTGGCGCCCTGCTTCGAACGAAACTTGGCGACGTCATGCAGCATCTGTGGGACTCGGAGGAATGGCTCATCGATCTCCAGTCGCGCATTCGCGGTGATTTCACTCGTCAAGTTATGGGCTACAGACTTGAGATGCGAAAGTTCGCCGTCAACCTTCAGAGTGCCGCCCGCGGATTCCTAGTCCGAAATAAGATGGCGAATAGAGAGAATTTCTGGAAGAGCAAGGAGAAAGATATCACAAAACTCCAGAGTTTAATACGGGCTATGAAAGTCCGTGACGAGGTACGAGAAACTCGATCTCAATTATCACGAGCGGATGGACCTGTGCGAAGTATTCAGGCTGTGTTTCGAGGCTATCTGGCGCGCGAGAAGCTCAACGCCCAGCAGCAGGAGACGAGTCGCATGACTGGTCCCGTATTGGAGCTTCAGTCCGCGATACGAGGCATACTGGCAAGGGAAAGAGTTGGACAAGATCTCTACCTCCTCGGAGAGGAGACCGAGGCTATTACTGGCTTACAGGCTGCTGCCAGAGCCATGCTAACCAGAAACCAGATCCATAAGCAACAAGAAGCACTCGCAAGCTTTGGACCCAAG
This sequence comes from Annulohypoxylon truncatum, assembly GCF_022578515.1. Classification (NCBI taxonomy): domain Eukaryota; kingdom Fungi; phylum Ascomycota; class Sordariomycetes; order Xylariales; family Hypoxylaceae; genus Annulohypoxylon; species Annulohypoxylon truncatum. The sequence continues at coordinate 604,647 of NW_025953802.1, read as the reverse complement.
TGGGAGTCAATTCAAGCCTTTTGCCGTGGAAATCTTCTTCGACAAAACGTCCAGGCAACCAAAGCTGAACTTGCGCAACACACTCCCGATATTGGGTCACTACAAGCTCATATTCGAGCTGCCGCTGTACGTCGGGACATTACCGACAAGCTTGACGCTTTAAGCGAAAATGAACCTTCAATAATCGAACTTCAGTCGCTAGCTCGAGGCATGCTTGAACGACAACGTATAGCTGCTGATCTCGACTCTCTCGAAACCAACACGACGAGCATTGTAGATCTCCAAGCTAGGATTCGTGGGTGCCTATCAAGGGAACAGCACTATTCGCTCCTTGAGGAACTTAAGTCCCATGAGGATGAAGTCATCGAACTCCAAGCTCTCGCTCGAGCCATGCTCCTCCGTAACGATGTTGGCATGTTGCTGAGCGAACTCGACGAGTATGAAGAGCCTGTAGTAGAGTTGCAAGCCTTCGCTAGAGGTTTTATGGTTCGGGCAAAGTTCGCGGAGAAGAAGAGACATTTCGAAGAAAACATGCAGAAGGTGGTCAAGATTCAGAGCTTCGTCCGCGGCAAACTTCAAGGCGAAGCATACAAAAGTCTCACGACCGGAAAGAACCCCCCGGTTGGAGCTGTGAAGAATTTCGTCCATCTGCTCAACGATAGCGACTTTGATTTCAACGAGGAAATTGAGTTTGAGAGACTGCGAAAGACAGTTGTCCAGCAAGTCAGACAGAATGAAATGCTTGAGCAGTACATTGATCAACTAGATATCAAGATTGCTCTCCTGGTGAAGAACAAGATCACACTCGATGAAGTCGTACGACACCAAAATACCTTCGGTGGACACACGAGCAATATTCTAGCCAACGCTACCATCGCATCTGCCAACCAATTCGACTTGAAGGCCTTGAATAAGAGCTCGAGAAAGAAGTTGGAATCTTACCAACAACTATTTTTCAATCTCCAAACCCAGCCACAGTATCTAGCACGACTCTTCAGAAGAATACGAGAATTAGGTACAGCCGAAAAGGAGTGTAAGCGCATCGAGCTCCTTATGATGGGGCTCTTTGGGTATGCACAGAAGAGAAGAGAAGAGTATTACTTGCTGAAACTCATCGCGAAGTCGATACGAGAAGAGGTCGAGGCTTGTACTTCCATCCAAGAATATCTCCGTGGCAACTTTTTCTGGTCGAAGCTTTTAAGCCACTATTCTCGATCGCCACGAGACAGGAAGTATCTTAGAGATCTACTGGGTCCACTAATACGAGACAACATCATCGAGGATCCTGCCTTGGATCTGGAGAGCGACCCGATGCAAATCTACCGATCTGCTATTAACAATGAAGAGCTTCGCACCGGGCAACCAAGCCGGAGACCACTCGACATTACCCGTGATCTAGCAATAAAAGACCCAGAGACGCGCGAGTTGTTCATCGACCATCTTCGAGACCTCAGAGAGATCTCAGATCAGTTCTTCCTCGCCTTAGAAGATTTGCTACCCCGGATGCCTTACGGTCTACGGTTCATCTGCCAACAGATGTTCGAGGCGTTGCGTCAGCGTTTCCAGCGCGAGCCTCAGCACCATATCCTTCAAATCGTTGCAAACTGGGTATGGCGCTTTTACCTACAGCCAGCATTAGTCAACCCCGAACAGGTGGGTGTTATTGAGAAGACTCTTAGCCCTCTCCAGAAGAGAAACTTGGGCGAGGTCGCCAAAGTTCTCGGTCAAATCGCGTCAGGGCGTCCCTTCGGCGGCGAGAACATCTACCTACAGCCCCTTAATGCCTTCGTAGGAGAGTCGATGGAGCGATTTAACCATATTACAACCAATCTGATCTCCGTTGCCGATGCTGAGAGCACCTTTGACATTGATGAATTCAACGACCTCTACGCCAAGAACAGGCCGACTCTATACATTAAGATGACGGATATCTTTGCCATCCATTCCCTTGTCGTGAATGAGATGCCTGCTGTCTGCCCCAACCGAGACGATGTGCTTCGCGAGATCCTGCAAGATCTAGGAAGCGCAAAGAACAATGAGAATGAAATGAACGCAGCTAGTTCATCGGATATTCAAATGTTCCTCACCCCGAAGCTTCATGATGTCGACGATCCGGAAGCCGACGTTAAAGCTCTATTTATGGAGACCAAGCGCTGCATCTTGTACATTATTCGTGTGCAGACGGGCGCTGATCTCCTCCAAATTCTCGTCCGCCCACCTACGCAAGAAGACGAGATAAAATGGCAGACGCTTCTACGAGACGACTTTGCATCTGGCAATAATACCAAGGGGGCGTACTCGGACGTCAATATGGTCGACGTAACACGAATGTCATACTACGACATGAAACGAAATGCTCTGGAGAATATAATGCACCTAGAACAAATGGGGCGCATTACAAAGAAGAATTATTACCAAGACATCCTCAACGCGATTGCACTCGACATTCGCACCAAGAGTCGCCGCAGGATACAGCGCCAGCGAGAGTTGGAGGGAGTGCGCCTCACCCTCGGAAATCTACACGAGAAAGCCAAGTACCTAGAACAGCAGCGCAAGAGCTACGATGATTATATCGAGCAGGCTATGTCTACGCTGCAGAAAAACAAAGGGTAATGTAACCCACATATAACCTATTGTCCTTACGAAGCTAACAAGTTGCAAACAGGAAAAAACGATTCCTCCTCCCCTTCACCAAGCAGTACAACCACCAGCGAGAGCTTGAGCGTTCTGGCCGAGTTCCTAAGTTTGGCTCTTACAAGTACAGCGTACGTGCTCTTGCTGAGAAGGGTGTTGTCGTGTCGTGGCAAGGCGTCTCCGAGCGGGATTGGAGCAATATCAACCTTACAATCTCTTGCGACGAAGTCGGCGTGTTCAACATCGAAGGTAGTCGCGGCCACATCCAGATTCCGGGTGCGAGCGGCCTTATCCCGATCGAGGATCTTCTACAGGCGCAGTTCGAGTCGCATCAGTTCATGAACGTATTTGAGGGCAACTTGAAACTCAACGTCAACCTTCTGCTGCATCTACTGTACAAAAAGTTCTACCGGACCCAATAAGTCACAGGATTGGTGCTTTGCAGGAAACTTAGGCCGAGATTTGGCACTGTAGTATGGACATATGAAACGAGAGATATAATGGAGTGAGCAGGGTAGGACGCGCGGTTCACGGGCAGGGGGAACAAACGGTGTTCTGCGAGGGTTGGTGTTACTCCCATTACTGCGTTCAAGGCTTACGAAAGATATGTGTCGATGGAATTGGGAACTGGTCGGTTCAGGGTATTGAATCCCAGCTTATTTCTACATGATTCTTGGTTACCTGTAGCCGGCTGCTGGAGGTTCTTCCAAGTTTGATACCAGCAGTTACGAATCCAGGTAGCATACGTACTTTAGGTGCATGATGTTATGGCAATGAAAACTCGATTATAATGGACGTGTTTCTCTTCTAGATGTTTGGTGACAAGTGCTCTAAGTGGGAATCTGATAAGTTGACAGGAAGAATTGCTGGCCAGATATGTACGAGCCCCTGAAAGCGACATATATAACGAGCATGAATTATAATAATGTCACTTCTACCCCTTATTACCAATAACTAGGTAGTCTCATAGTAGATTTACGAGAATAAAATAATTACTATTAATCCCTCGAAGCAGTGATATTCTAGAACATGCCGTTACAAATCAAGTGTAAGGAGTTGGTTCGGCGCTGCATTCGGCGGGTTCGGTGGGGCCGCCGCCGAAGGTCGCCGAGTGCGAGGGTCCGGCGTCGTCCGGGCTATTTACTTTCGTATATTTAATGTAGGTGGCCACGCACCCATTGAAGCCTGTTGACGCTGAATTGCGTGATTTCCTATATATTCCTTCCATCCTTCTTTTCTAGATCTCTCAGAAATCATTACCTTACCTAGTCGCCCCCTTACTCCGAGCACAGCCAACTAGTCAGTTTAACTCAACCAATATACCACTTTATACAACCTTAAAAAAATACCAAGGAGCAACATAAATAAGCAGAAAGACAAAGCGCAAATATGACGACAGTACCAGACACAATGCGCTCCCTCGTAACCCGAAAGTACGCCTATCCGACTGGATGGGAAGTCGCCGATATGCCGGTGCCAACGATCAAGGACCCCAAGGAGATGTTGATAAAGGTGCACGCCGCCGGCATATCGACAGGCGACACACAACTCGCAAAGGGGTTCGCGAAATACATTCTCGGGGATGTCGAGTACGTTTTTTTTCCCCTATTATTTCTTCTACTTATAAACCCGCGAAAGGGAAAAAAGGGAAGGGGGAAAGGCGGTGCACAAAGCGACGAAAATCAAAAAGCTAACCCTACCTTACGTAGAATGCCTCACAAGATCGGCATCGAAGCCGCCGGCGTCGTCGTCAAGGTCGGATCGGGCGTGACTTGCTTCAAGCCCGGCGACGCCGTGTACGCGTTCGCGGTGAGCCGGCCGATGAACATGCTGGCTCCGCACGGGTACTGCTCGGAGTACTGCGTGGCGCGCGAGCCGCTCGTGCTGCACAAGCCCGGCGGCGCCGTGGACTTCGTCGACCTGTGCAATCTCACGGGCGTCGTCACCGCGCTGCAGGCCATCGAAATGGGTCTGCGTCTCATGCGCGACAACGGCGTCACATCCGGGCTCGAG